>NW_007577811.1:78973-90631 GCF_000690725.1 Stegastes partitus
AAAAAAAAGTAATGAGAATTAGCAATTCATCAAAAAGTTATTGACAGTTTGGTCTCGCCAAACTGGGTCTAAATCATTCAGGCCATGGACTCCTAATTTAGCAATCCTTTTTTTCAACCCAGAGAGGGAGTCAGTGCAAACACTGTCGCCTGCTACTGTAGTTCTTTTTGAGGTTTGTAATGTCCTCTGACAGAAACAGAGCCCTATTTAACTGCCTCCTACATTGACATGCAATTTAGTTTTTGCTAATTATAGGGTACAGCGGTCATAAATTATTCCCTGCTCCTTAGCTCACTCTCACCCACTCTCTTTCTTCATACACAGAGAGAAACACACCCACCCACGCATCCATACAAACCATACAAACAAAATTACCCATCTGCTTATTTTCACACTGAGGCTGACTGTCATGTACAATCAGATGGCACACACTGACTCAAGGTGGGAGAAAGTGAGAAGGAGAGAAGAGGCGAAGAAACGAGAGCAGGGAAAATCCAGCAGTTCATCTCTCCCCTGCTGTTAAAGGCCATTGATAAATACTCAGCCTTTACACTGCCTCACATTCACAGATTCTCTGAGCGTTCAGCGCCTGAGCATATCACAAGCAACACTTTAAATTATCACAACACCAAAAGATGGGAACATAAAACGCATCTTGACAAGAGACGAACAGTAGGAGCCAGGAAAAGGCAACACCACAGTACCCTGCTAACAGCAGAAATTTCAAGAGCTCCCTCGCTATAATAATGACACATTTACAAAACTGCTGTGTTCAGTTTGCATGCAATGGTGGGCCACTTTCAATCAAAGTGGCTTTTTGCAGGTCAAATGTAAACAGAGAGGCTATAAAAAAATATACAAGTACATCCACAACATATATTATATTTACATACATGTCGGCAATTTTATATTTCCTGCATTCTATCTAAAATATACCAAGTACTTATTGAATTATGTGTAGATTTGACCGTGGTGTCATCGCAGCTGTTTTAAATTCCTGTACACACACTTTCTGTTCCAGCTGTGCAAAATGTAATATTCATAAAATCAAAGTAAATATTTGCACAGTATTGAAGCTCACGTAAGGATCTGACATTGTTTCGGTGTCTCAGCTTTGCTTTAGGTTGCAAAAAGAATTAAATGTCATTTTTAACTTTTAAAAACATGAAAAATCAGATCAATAGTCCTGAACCTGATTCATAACAACATTCAGTGCCAGTGTAGGAAGTATGACGTACCTAATGTAGCAAGGTAGAAGGTAAATTGTTAAGTCTGAGGTAGTGAACTGTTGTGTAGCGTGTCAGACTTCCATGCAAGAGGCTGAAATCTTTGCCATGACACAGACCTGCAATTAACATTAGCTCTCTTGATGACTATAACCACAATTTTTCTCTAACAATAACCACAACCATATCTTAACCAGTATTTATTTGTCATAAACTCAGTCTGAAGCATAACTTACTGCAATTGCCATCCACAGATATTGCACAATAGCAATTTCAAAAGTGTTCACAATGGACAAAAAGAAAGGAAAAAAAAAAGTAATGTAATCAATAGTTCTGTAAAATCAATTGACATGTTTATTCTACAGACAAACAATCCCTGTACAAGATACTACAAAAATACATACATAATGCACTGTGTAGCTCAGTCAAACAGCACACAGAGATTGCAATTTTGGCTCTTTGTGATAATTCAACCAGTCACCAAAGTTTAAACGACATTAATTGGCCTCTGGTTGTATGTTTCCAGATAGTAGATACAGAACTGTGGTGGTGTCATGATTTCCTCTACCTCATTTCTGCCTTGCCTGGATGAAGGCTTGTTTATTAGAAGACAGGGAGAGAGTTAGCAGTAGAAGCAGAGAAAAATGAAAAAAAATCCAAGTAAATGTATAAAGCATGCACATGCGCTTGTCTGTTTTTCTCCCCCTTCCATCTCTCAGTCTGGTCATAGATGTTGAGTATCCACGAGGGGGAAATGCTCCAGTTCTCCCATTTCTCTCCTTGAGCAGGCTCACAGATTTCTCCCCTCCTTCCCACTCTGCTCACTCTCTCTCCCTCTACATCTTTGCTGTCCTGATTTCTTTCTTATTTCACAGAGCCTGTTTGACCTATGCAAAGGGGCTCAGACTCTGGCCTCCTCACCCCTCATAGAGCTAACAATCTCCTCCTGCTCCCTATTATGCTGAACATTCATGGCACACACCTTGCTCAAGGTCATTTATTCAATGCTAATCTCGTGCTGCGCCTGTTTACATAGCAAGAGATGAGGAACAAGGACACAGAATCAGCTACTTTTTTGTAATTACTTAAAACAGTAATGTGCAGATGAGGAAGACGAACCAACGAGCATGTTTAACAGAGCATGGTAAACCCAAATTCTTTTGTTGCTGGGAGGACTGGTCTCCTGGCAGAAACTGAGTTGTGATATTGAAGAGCAGGGCTATAATGAAGGCCTGGCTCCCCAGAGAGAAAACACTCGTGGCCAGTTTCACAGACACGGATTACGCTTGGTCCTGGACTAATTTGCCTTTTCAGTGAGTGCCACTGTTGAGATATCTCTTTTGTTGGAGAGTATGCGTAACTGGCCCCCTGTGTCTCTCTCCTGAAGTTTCTTCAATACAACTGTCTGGCCCCTCTACTCTTTTCTCTTTTTAAAAGCTTTGGACTGACATGAACTTGCTTTATCCAGAGTCTCATTCCACTCCCCCTGGCTAGGAGTCTAGATTTAAGACTTTAGCAGATAGCACAAGTTGGACGGCTCTGGCTTATTCATCATGTTAAATATCCCTTAGCCTTCCGCTGTCTTGGTATAGATTATTCAAATGACGGCACCCTCGTATTTGGAATTAGCCTGTAGACATATCGGCTCATAAATTGCCTCTATCCGACAACACACTCCAGCTCCAAAGAAACCCCGTGATGTATGCTCTTGTGTGTCATAATGTACTATTATTCCATTTTGAACATGCTAGTGGGTGCTGCGTCTGTGTCAGCCACCCAGATTAGAGTCGTAAAACTTGGTGCTGAGATGATGACATTTCACCCAGGCTGTAAAATCTCTGCAGGCTGATCGTACTTTCACACTGTAAATTCAAAGCCTGGAGTAAGAGAACTGAGACAGCCTTGTGCATGCTAATGGTATATGTGTAATACAGTGAGCTGTGAGACACCATTCTTTTTTGTATATGCATTTCTCCCATTTACCTAAACACATCCTCTGGCGATGCCTGCATGTGTATATGGATTTATATTGGCACAATTTACAACATCGAACACAAAATGCATTTGAGCATCTTGACTGTATGAATGCATTCATCCATGACTAAACATGCATGTGTACTATAAACAGTACAACATATGCATGAATGTATATTTGCCTCTCTGCCTCTCTCCGCTGTGCTCCCGCATGCGTGCTGACAACTCTGTATGAATATTCATTGTGCTCTCTTGTCTGTGTGGCACTACCAGTATCTCCCCAATCCATCGGGCGGAGTGGCAGCAGGTTGTACAAGGGAAGGAAAAGGGACAATGAATGACATTGACAGGCAACGTGCTGTAGAACGTCTCCCTGTTCCAGGGACAGTGAGCTGATCGCTGATAGCAGATGTGTGTCTAATTGCAGAGGGGTTGGGTGCCCTGGATACGTCTCTGTCTCTTCTGTCTCTGCCTGCCAGGAAGCTAAACCCCCTCCAGAGCCCCCAATCACTGCCTTAATTAGAAGCCTTATCTCTGTCAATCACTGTGCCTTTCACTCTGCTCTGCGGCCCGCTGCATGGATAACAGGGTAACAGGCCAGGATGGTATGGTGTCACAGAGGACCAGGAAGAATTAGAGACAAGAAGGAGAGGGAGATTTACATAGGTGATGTTAGATGTCAGTATTTTGTTGCCATTCCCTTCCACATTTTTTTTATGTTTCACACTTGCGACAACCATTGCCAGAGCCACTAGGTTTACAGATTGTCTGTTTGTCCATATGCTCATTTGTGTCTGACTTGTGTGTGATATCTCAAGGAAACGAAAGGAGGAAATTGCTTTTATTTTTACATTTGGTTCCATATTGATTTGGTGACAGTAACCTTGGCTGTCCACCTTGAAACTAGTGACTATTTAGCTCTTCTGTGCTGGCAGATTGAAGATGTGTTCGATGCATACATGTTTTAAAATTTGGAAGCCCCTTATAGCAACATCATTAAAGTTTTTTCTACTGTCTTGGCTACAACTTTGTGTTCTACCAGAATTAGCTTTACTGACCAAGTTTGGGAACCCCTACAAAGAATGTGACTTTGTCTTTTGCGGATCTCAAAGTCTTCACAAAACAATAATGTGCCCCTTTATACCACAAAAAACAGCTGTGACTTGTTGGTCCATGAAGACAGATGAGGCATTCTCTCATTGTGGCAAAGGAGCATGTAGACAGTCGTGACTTGATAATCCGACACTAAATGTAAAACCTTCTTTTATGTCGGATAGCAAGGCTGTCGGATTGTCAAGACAGAGATCAAGATACAAGAAGGGCTTGATGCTTGTTAATATGTATTGTTTATAGTTGCTAAATAAGGAATCTATGTATATGATATTGTTATGGTGTCAAAACATGTCACATAGTTTAATACTTCAAAGAACTTCAAAGCACCAAAACTATCCTTCCTGTGTTCCACACATGTAGAGTTATTTACTAACAGACTGATGCAAACAGACTTAATTAGTTGGGCAAACTCACTCAATGAGTGGGACTAGTGCATTGTTAGAACACTATGCATCACTGGATTTCACACCTAACTGACTGGTGCGCTTGTGCACGGGCTCGTCAGTTGACATCAAAGGTAAGTATATCTGTGGGATTGTTAAGTCAGATAATACGCTGTTATCCTTATGTGTGACATTAAACGTCATGTCAGAGTCGGAATCCAAGGCTGCTGGTACGTTAAGGCTATTTTTTTATGGGTTCCGTTTTTCCTAAAAACCTGTCGGATAGCAAGGTTTGCGGATAGTTAAGGGTCGGAATGTCAAGTCACGACTGTATATAGTAGTATATACAATCACAGACACATTTACTTACACTTGTAAAGCCCGTGATATCATGGCAATCTTGAGTTTCCATAGATCTTTTGAAATATGACAAACTCTAGTTGGTCTAAAAATATACACGCAGCAATTGAATGATCACTTTTAGTGATGTAGAAAGTTTGTTAATCACATTTTCTTTGTGGCATTGACTCTAAAATTCTCGTGAGTGACTAAGATTGACTACAGTTACTGACTTCTCTACGTCAATTAAAATAGGGCCCATTTTATACACTCATTAGACTCAGCCATAAACACTACAGTGGTAAAGGCTAAAAAGCTCAGCAAAGATCTGAAAAAGCAAATCATGGACTTGAAAAAGTCACAAAATTCAGTTGGAGCCATTTGAAAGGATCTGCAGAGCCCCAAACTCTAAAGTACAATATAAGTATAAAGTGCATGCCACAGTTGTCGCACTGCTACAATCGGAAAGAAAACACCAGCTATCACCTTCTGCTGAGAGACAATTGGTCAGGATGATCAAGAGTCAACCAAGAATCACCAAAAAGTGGGTCTGCAATAAAAAAACGAATCAATCATGCAATTTTATTCTTTCATAGATTTAGATTTCATGAGTGATTATGTTTGACTACAGCTGCTGACTTCTCTAAGTTAATAAAAATGAGGCTCATTTGATACACTCATTAGACTCAGCCACAAAAACCACAGTGTTATAGTCTTAAGTAGCTCAGCAAAGACCAGAAGCCAGAAAAACACCAGCTATCACCTAGGCTGAGAGACAACTGGTCAAGATGATCAGGAGTCAATCACCAAAAAGCAGTTCTGCAATGAATCAGAAGCTGCTGGAACACAGTTGACAGTGTCAACAGTCGTGTGTCTTACATTGCCATGGATTGAGAGGGTGCCATTCCCTTCTTTCAGAAAATTGCTGCTGACCACATGGACAAAGAAAAGGCCTTCTGGAGAAAATTTTTGTGGACAGGTGAAAAAAAAGAAGCTATTCCTCCACAATTATCAGAAATATATTTGGAGGAGAGAAGGTAAGGCCTTTAACCCTCAAAACATCAAACCTAGCATTAAGCATGGTGGTGGCAACTTTATGTTCAGAGGCTGTTCTGCTGCCAGTGGAACTGGTGCTTTACACAAAGTAAACTGAATAATGAAGAATGAGGATTATCTGCACAGTCTTAAGGAATACCTAAACTCATCAGCCAGAAGGTCTGATCTTAGATGCAATTGGATGTTCCAACAAGACAATGGCCCCAAACACACATCAAAGGTGCCTAGAATTAAGGTTTTAGACTGGTCTCCCTGAAGTTCTAACTTAAACCCCTTTAAGAAGTTGTGGACTGTGATGAAGAAACAAATTTGTGTCAGAAAACCAAGCAATATAGATTCACTGTGCAAATTTTGTCAAGAGTAGTGGTCAAAGATACAACCAGAAGCTTGTCAGAAGCTTGCAGATGGTTACCAAAGGTACACTGTTGAGGTGGAAATAGCCAAGAGACATTTAATCAAATATTAACATTTCTGTTTGTATATTTCTTTTTACCCAGCAGATTTTGTCATATTTCCAGAAGACCTACAAGAAATCTATGAAAGAACCAGTAAGTAAATGAAAAAATGAAGGAGGAGGATTACCATGGAGTTTGCATGTTCTGGTTTTCTCAAAGTCCTGACTTAAACCCCATCAAGAACCTATGGACTGCGATGAAGAACAAGTTTGTGTCAGCAAGTCAACAAATTTAGTTGAACTGTACCAATTCTATGAAGAGGGGTGATCAAAGATACAACCAGAAGCTTGACAGAAGCTTGTGAACAGCTATCAAAAGCATCTAGGAGAAGAAGAAATGGCCAAGGGACGTTTAACTAAATATATACATACATTGCTATATGTATTTTTTAACACAGATTTTGTCATATTTCCAGAAGACCTATAATAAATCTATGAAACTGCCATAATACACGTGGTCTATATATGTGTTTTCAAATGTTCTTCACAACTGTACATTAGTCTTTATATCACACTCTTGATAAGAATGCCAATAAATGCATTACCCACGATTATTTAGTTTAACTCTTAGACTGTGCTTGTAAAGCTTGTATATTGGCTGCTTGTGTCAACAATACTATTACTTTCGTCTGATGTAATCATTTTTGTGATGCTTTCGTAATTATAAATAACTACTGTGTACTCACCATTTATGAGTAATGTGTGATATCATGTATCTCCCTGCCCAACTGGAAAAGTGATGGAATATGTGCTCCTTAATCTGATAAAACAGGGTAGAATACCTAAACTACAATGCAGTATTTCTCTACAGTCTGCATTTATATTAGGGCAACTTTGTAACAAATCTACAACACAAACTTCACTGTAGATTTGTTCTTGATTTTACTCCATTAGCCATTAAATCTCACCTTCTATTTATAACTGGAATCCCTTCATGGTTATTTTTTGCAGTTAGTTCTGATTACACGGTTCAAATAAACAGAAGCAGTTCACCTCACTAAGGACCAAAACCTGCAGTTTGGGGTCTTATACATTATGATTGAGAGGTAAAATGAGATAATAGTTCATTAGATAATCAGAGTGTAGAGATATGTGAACATAGGTCGAGGGAGGTGAGAAGTTAAGGTTAAGTAGAAGAGATTGAAACAAAAGGACAGACGTGTGGCAGTGAAGCTTAAGTATGGGATAAAAAGGTAGATTGGGACAGAGGTGAAAAGGGCTGGAACCTGTCCAGAAAAACAGAGAGAGTGAAGAAGGAATCCTCTCCCTCTCCCCATCTCAATGTCTCCTCATGCTGGTTCTGTCTGAGCACCTATTCAAAATCAATTTAAGAAATTACCATTCAGCCAGAGTTCCGTCATTAGGATTTTATAATTTCATCTTCCTTCTCCAGTGCCTTTATCCCAGAGCCCCACAGTTCATCTCTGCAGCACAACCCCGGTGAATAATTAACCGCAGCCGTGAGCAGAAAGACAATGAGCGACACAAGCGTTCTATCACTCACACACAGCTGCACACCTTCAGCAGTGGTGGCAGCGGGCTTTTAAGTCTTTCACTATCTCGCTAGAGTTTTACTTAAATCTGACATAACATGTCCTCTCACTTACATGTCAGCACTCTGTGAAACAATCACAAGTTATCACACAGAGAACTCACACTCACCTTGTCATGTGCACACACACTTGCTTACTGTCTGTCTGCACTGCCATTATTTTAATCAATAAAAACATTTTAGCGAAGGAGGCTGGAATGGGGCTGACAGGGTTGAGATGGGACTGGGGTTGGGGTTAGAATGATTGGGTAAGTGCAACATCGTGCCCTCAAAGATCTGTCTGTGGCACTGCAAGATGGCAAGCCCGTTTATCAATATGAACAGAGGGAGGCATGCTGAGGTGGGGGAGACAGAGTTCTCATTTGCCCTCTGCTGCCCACAGTCTTGAGCTATATAATCCAGGGTAGGGTAGAGAATAGGACGGAGGTGCTGTTGCTAGGTAGGGGCACATAAGCTAAGGGTTTTAGCCAGGATTTAGCCTTACCACCTGATGTGGGTGAACATATTTCATGACAATCAATAGGAAGGCTTAGTCGGATTCTCTGCAGCCCAGCTGTTTCCAGACCACCAAGGTTAGCACAGGCAATTATTTGGATTCCATTTGGCTAATGGGCCTGTGGTGTGTAATATCTGCCGTTAACAATAGCTATAGAATTCATATTCTGCTAACTCTTGTCCAGCATGTCTTAGAAATGTGTGCTAATGTTTTGCCAAAGAATACAGCATGTCTAACTTTGCAAGGAGAACACATTTACTCTGCCTTATTCCCATTTACCGTATGATGTTATTGTTTTTCTCCTTGTTGCATGTTTGTTGTTATTTAATTCTATCCGCTTATTTGGTTAAATCAATGAGTTTTTTGAAACTCTCTGTTACAAATGAGTCCCCCCCCCCTCTTTCTATAATGTATCAATTTGAATATCTGCAATGGCAGCCAGTGGCTATCGGGAAGGGACACACTGTTTTTTTTTTTTTTGCTCAGTCCATCACTTTGGTGTGAGCTAAGGTATCTGCACAATTATTTGATAGATTTCCATGAAATGTTGAAATGACATTGATGTTACCCAGAGGATAAATCTTAGTGATGTTGGGAATCCCTAACTTTTTCTGCATCCACTGTTAGACTAACATTTGTAGATTTTACTAAAACATCTCAATACCTGTTAGGTGGGTGACTTACAGTAAAATTCTGATGCACCCCTTGAATTTTCTCTAAACTCCAACAGCATGGTAAAATTTACATCTACAAGATCTCCGGAGGCCATTAATGGTTTAAATCGCAGACTTTTTCCTTGTACACCCAGCAGGCTGACAGTAGTGGCTATGATTAAAATGTCTCCTGATCGGTTACCATGCCATTGACATCCACCGTTTTTATTAACTTTTGGTGACCCTGTGTCTTTTAATCTCGTGCATTCATCATTTTAATTTATTCAATTATATATATACTATATACTTTGGTTGATCTTTCTTTAGAACTTAGCTCTACAGCCACATGGAACTGCTAGCATGGTGGAAAAGAAGAAAGAAATCAATACAGAAGCTCTACAATCTATGAAAAGCCTATTAAGGGTAACCGATTGGTTACTGTCTCTGTCTGGAGGCAGACCGTTGCAGAGAAGGGAGTCACTGCCAAAAGAATAATGTTTCAAAGAATATAATCTGGAGACTAATCAGTCAGTGGGCACTGGCAGATGTGCATCCAAATCATAACTCTCAGTTCCTCGAAAAGTTATAGGAAACCAAAAGTAAAAAAAAGTTAGAATGTGAAATACTTGTTATCCACTTGGCTTGGTTTTGGTGAGTGGGTTTACTAATGGGCAACACTTAAGAGGAAAGATGCAATTTAAAAACAAACTGAAGAGAATGTGTTTACCTAAAATATACATTTATCTGAATAATTAGCCTCTATCCTTTTCAGCATGAAAACAGGATCAGCCTTGGTGATATAGTTGCCATATGGAGATTTGTGTGTGTGGGTTTCGGGTGGCAATGTCAGTCTAACTGAATACTCTGCTCTCACATCATGGTAACTGCACTTAGTCAACACGAGTAACAGTAATGTTAGGTCTGTACGACACGTGTAAAAACTGTTGAACAGATTAGTTTTGACTGCCACAAACTAGGTGGAATTTGCAGATTGGAAGTGGCACACAATCACTCTTAATAATACACATTCTGCAAAGTGTTGACTAATTGGAGCCATTAAAATCTTGACAACGGTGGTTAATTTGTTTCCTTGTGTTTTATAGCGATCATTTGTCCCATTGGAAAGCTCTGATGAAACATGAGGTGATTACGCCAGTAAGTGAGTCTGATAGAGTTGGAGTGGGTTGAATGAGGTGCGGGCCAGCATCTCACACTTCCCAAAACCCCTAATGTCATCAGTCGCTGACATTTTTGTCACATGGAATTACTGGGCATGGATCAGTCGTCATGGTGAACACGACTTCTGTAAATGCTCTGAGACCTAAGTGGGAGAATATTCGGCTTGACCTTTCTGTGAAATCCTTTAGGAGAACACAGTGAAATATCTTAATTAGAAAGAGATGGAGTTGCTAAGAACACACATTGATCAGGCAGAAACCACAGCTCTCCACAAGACTAGACAGAGGGAGGGGAACATGAAGCAGAGCTGCTGTTGGACAATAATCATGAATCATGTAAATCTGCTCTAGAACAAAGAACAGAATGGCTATCGGAACAAAATACAGATACAGAGAGCTCCAAGGATGAGAAAACTCACTTTCAGCATAACAGGATCGCATTGTGTTCTATTCATTTGTTTATGCTCAGTTAAACTTCAACACAAAACAACAGAATTCACTGCAGTGTTCAAACAAACTCACAAACACAAACACACTTTGTCAATAATGCTAACAACCTTTTCTCCTTGTTGGTCATTCACTCACTACTCACACCTACATTTTCTATGATGTAATATATAAGGGAACTAGTACGGCTGGTGGAGTGATATAGCTGAGAAATGTAATTCTTGATCATCAAAATCAGGGGTTGACAACCTTAAACTCTCAAAGAGCCATTTGGACCCGTGTCCCACCGAAAACAGAACACTGGGAGCCAAAAAACCCTTTTGACATCTAAAGTGAAGATAACACTGCACATATCATTTTTTGCCTTCATGCTATGTATAAAAAAAACTATAGTGTGTTGCATTTATGAAATCAATGAACTGCTACAGAGAAAACAAAATGTTATTTCTGCAACAATAATATTTTGAATTCCGAAAAAAAGACACTGGGTTGAAGGTTACTTTCAAATAAAATACTCAATGTCTATTTGAGTCCTCCTTGTATATATAAAATAAAAAGTTAAACTAACTTAAATTATCCACCAACACCAAAGTAAAAATGATGTCTGGTTGGCCTGTTGACTGCAGCTGGGAATGCTGCACCACATTCCTGACTGCCTGTGAGCGCTTTGGGATGGGAAGGAGCTCACGGCAGCATGCGCTGCTCGTTGAGGACAGTAAGAACGCTTCATGTTTTCATGTCAGAGTCTCCAATAACACCAGAAAGAGTCTCTAGATTTGTCGCTAGT
>NW_007577811.1:91506-96243 GCF_000690725.1 Stegastes partitus
TAAGGCAGAAACTAATTATTAGTTACCTAATTCAGTAATGTTATAATATTTTTAACATTTTAGTATGACTTTAGGTTCATAGTTTGTTCATTTTAAGGTGTTTTCAGTTTCTTGATTACACGATTCCTCTTATCCATCCCATTTGTGGCGTTTTCTTATTCACCTACACTTTATTCATCTATTACCTCAGCATTTTATCACAGTGTAAAAACATATTTTTTTGGATGGCAAGTGGGAATTGCTAGTGCTATGCTCAAACCATTTAGTTTCAGTACATAAACCTACGGGTTTCCCAGTGCAGTCAAGAGTGCAGAAATGTCACTTGTAGCTTGTCATGGCTATTGGCAGAAACCTTGTTAAACTCACTGCATCCACTGATGCAAGGCACCAGCCAAAGTCTGATTCACCTTCTTGACTCATGTTGACTCTCTCTGATGTAAACAGATGCCAACAGAACACTTGTTTGACCAAGACAATATGCTGTCTGTCTGCTGCCATGATGCAACTTGGCCCTTGATGCACTTTCCAGTCTGCACTTTGGATTTCCAACAACTTAGATCACTGTGAGTCACTGCTGTGATTAGGAATGTGAGCATTTCATTACCATCATGCTTCAGTTATTGCTGGGAAATTAAAAGCTATATGAGATACAAAAGATATTATTTTGCCTGACAGCATTCAATAGAGAAGTCTACTGGAAAACCCAGACACTTCTGGTTTCATCACACAACTCCAAAGAGTTTTTGAGGTAAAAAAAAAAATCATTACTACAAAGTTTTAGCGATTGCGAACAGACGGACAGGGAACGTAGTTGATATTGATCTGCTGAGGCTAAGAATAATGTTCAAAGACAGCAGGCTTCAGGGAGTAGGCTGGTCGGGTTTCATTAAGTATAAACATTGTCAAGAAAGAAATAGCCTGAAATGAGAGAAATCTAGGCAACTGGGAATGAGGTAGGGATAGAAAGCCAATGAGAGAAGAAAGAGTAAACAATTCATTTTCTTTTTTTTTTTTTTTTTTTTTTTTTTTACATTCCTCGAGCCATCTCTTTTACTCTGCAGCCAGCTCAGAATAGATGATGGAGCTCTTTAGCTGTGGTGGTGGTGGTTGCAGTCCCTGGCTCTGGCTCTGACATGAAACTGTGGGCAGTAGTCCCTGGAACATACAGCCAGAGCACTGTGTGGACAAGGATGAAGCACCCATCACTGCCTCATGTCCAGTTCCAGTAACAACACCCACATAAATGGCCTATATGGGCTTTTAATAAGTGTTTAAACAAACAGGCACTTGCATCTGCTTTTGTTTGATGTTTTTCAAGGGCAAAGTAGAGTCTGTTTGGCAAAGCTGGCTTCCACCTGTCGAAATGCATTGCTAGGATGATAATAGCATTTGACTTCTATTGAGGGCTTTGCGACGAGCAAGGCGTGAATTGTTTCATCTTTGTTTATCAATGTTTTTTCCCATGGTTTTCGGCTAATTGCAGAGCAGAGTGGCTTACAGAATGCCTATTAGTGCCGTGCTGAGTTGAGAGACAGGCCAGTAAAAAAAAATAAATACATTTTTAAAAATTGCTCATCACTGAAAACAAGAAAAACCCACAACACTTACACACATTTGTATGTAGACAAATTCTCTTCTACCTTCTTCTAAGAGTACACTGGCATCCACAGGCATGTGTGTGTCCACATACACACTTGGGCAATAAGACAACAGGCAAAGATAAGAAGGACTTGTCTTTTGTGCTCAAGCCCACACACAGAAAACGAAGCAGTACACGTGAGAGTACATCACTGCTGGGTTTGTTTGTGTCCTTGCATTATCTACTGCCTGTTGGAGCTTGTGTTTAAGTGCTGCTGAGAAAGAAAGAAAGAAAGAAAGAAAGAAAGAAAGAAAGAAAGAAAGAAAGAAAGAAAGAAAGAAAGAAAGAACGAGGGGGAGGTGACGTGAGGACAAAAGTAACAACAGAAAGAGGATAAAGTGGGCAGGGGGAGATGGGGGATGAGGAGCCCTGTATCTCCAGAGTCCCTTTCCACAGCCCAGGGGCAGTGACACAGCAGCAGCTGCTTCTGCCTTTTAGAGCGACAGTCAAAGGCATACAAAGCAGAATTTATTCTCCCAGCAACAACTACCAGCAGCCAGTATGGACTAATCAGTCCACCAGTCCTCGCTTCAGCACAGCTGACGAAGTCTGTATTTTCCTTTCCTTAGGCCTGATCTGTATTGATGATGATATACACAATAGTTACTTTACTCACTGAGCTGCAGCTACAACACACAGGCAATAATGTCCTACAGATGGGTCAGGTGGCCCCATACAGCAGGGTTAATTCCCTGCCATGGTGGCCAGCCTTCTGCACCTCACAAATCCTGTAAATTTGTGGACGGCTGGCAAAGGCCAGCAAGTGACAAACAAGGGGGAATACAAGAGAGCTGTACAGGAGAGAATGAGACATGGACGGTTGGGTTTGTGTCCAATGCATGTGCGTGTGTGTATGTTTCAGTGGTAATTAAATTAAGAAAGCCTCTGTTTTGGGGCATTGCACATAGAGCTAGACTAGCTTGGGTGCTGACTCTGTAGGCCTGAGTTAATTACAAGAAAACACACAAACTGTAATTATACACAATCACACCTGCACAGCATTGCCAGTTCTGACACAACAGTATTTTCTAAAGGAACAGTTTAACTTGCTCTAATAAGCATGCTTAGAGGACGAACCAGTGGTGTTCCCTTATTATCTTCTGTATGCATTCAGCTTGGACAGTGCTTTAGCTGATATAACCTTCACTCTGACTGTTTTTGTCTGCTAGCAAATAGAAAAAAACAGAACAGCAGGATACTGCAACCACAATATGTTGTGGTTATCTGATGATATTTTTTAATCCTCAAGCTGGGTGAGAACTTGCCAGTGACAAATTGTCACATATGCAAAGCTTTCCATAAGCGCTGGCTGCTAGCCAAACAGGCGAATACTAATTTAAGTCCAGCTGTTTACCTTATTATGATCATTTTGGATTCTAATTAAATAATTTTGAACAATATGTTGCGATTTTGGTCATTAGCACCATTGCCTCGCAGCAAGAAGGTCGCCAGTTCACGTCCCGGTGAGGACAACTGGGATCTTTCTACGCAAAGTTTACATGTTCTCCCCGTGCAGCGTGTGTTCACGCTGGGTTCTCCGGCTTCCTTCCAGACAGTCCAAAAACATGCTGAGGTTAATTGGTGATTCTAAATTGTCCGTAGGTGTGAATGTGAGTGTGCTTGGTTGTCTGTCTCTAAGTGTAGCCCTGTGATAGACTGGTGACCTGTCCAGGGTGTCCCCTGCCTCCACCCTAAGTCAGCTGGGATAGGCTCCAGCCCCCCCACGACCCTAGTGAGGATTAAGAGGTGTATAGATAATGGATGGATGAATGAAAGCTGCACCGAGTCATTCATGCTTCTCAGAATCAGAAACAGTTAACATCATGTGTGTATGTGTGTGTGTATAGTGTGTGTATACATGTATATACAGCACTTTTTACAGCAGATCACTGGAGGTTCAATTGATCATGTGAATTGATCACGTGAACCTTACTGAACTGAGAATACCTTCAGACCCCCTAGCTGCCTACTTCTTTCCCACTGGCTGACTACTGCATGTCTTTTTGGAAAGCCCCAAATATCTGTCTGTATAGTCCATTATTAAACTTGAACCACAGCATAATAAGAGGGCAGCATATAGCTGTACAGACAGACATGGTGACGCATAATTGCTTACAAACACACACTGCTACACTGATTCCAACGTGATAACATCAGCACAACCACTGACACTTAACACAGTGCAAATAGATAAACAGATAAATACATCCAGGTCCTTGATGTAAACTTGCAAGCCTTGTCTGGCTGATTTTTCAGATCAGCTTGTTTTCCAGATGATCTCAGTTTGTCTTTCCACTTAACCAGCCTGGCAGTGTACAGATGAGGCCACCACAAGGCCAAGCCTCCTCATCAACCTGGGACCCTGATCTGAAACCAACTGTCACCAATATGCTCACAGCAATACCAGAACAAAAAATGAAAACAGTAAGCTGTTTGTCTGACATAATGATCTTTTGCATAGTTTCGATAAGTTGCTGGAAATCAACTAGAAGGAGAAATATTGTTCTTTAAAATATATTCCATCATTTGGTGTTTTAATGATGTACGGAGAGCGGTGGTTAAACAGCTGAAAACAGTGTGGTAACCACAGCCATAGCATATTATAGTAGCCCAGTTAAAAAAAAACCTCAGTTAACCAGTGCAGAATGAATGACGAAGACTCTTTTGTAATAGAATGTGAACAGAATGGCAGCACCAGTAGCAGCCGGTAATGCCACAGGTTTCAGGTGAGCAATGTGGCACCACAAGACATGAAGCAGAGAGTGAGCTGAGCATTGACCGCCATAATTGAAAGGAGTCACTCAATATCTTTTACAGTAAGAATAATGCCCTGTGAGGGTAGTGGAAGAATCAAATTGGTCGTCTGAACAAACTTGCTTGTCGTTCTTCATGTAGCTGCAGTTTTGGTGATTTTGAATTTATCAGACAAACTGAAAAAGAAACAAGACTTCTTTTTCTTTGCTAATACAAATATAATTTGTTAGATATGTGATTCACAGAATGGTCATATTTCTGAAGCTAAGCGGGGAGGATCTGTCATGACATGCATTTAAATATCTCTT
This sequence comes from Stegastes partitus, assembly GCF_000690725.1. Taxonomy (NCBI): domain Eukaryota; kingdom Metazoa; phylum Chordata; class Actinopteri; family Pomacentridae; genus Stegastes; species Stegastes partitus. The sequence goes on from NW_007577811.1 coordinate 96,208, forward strand.
AAGTTTCTTTTATCTGTTGTTCTTTTAATTTTTCAC
>NW_007577811.1:96765-122566 GCF_000690725.1 Stegastes partitus
TGCTCCCTAGCATTACTCACAAATGCACAAACACTGTCACAGCACAAAACCCTGGCATGCAAACATATTAACACATGCACATATGCAAGAACAAACCAGTGAGAGCCAACACCCTCTCTGTCTAACAAATGCTCAAGTTAATTCCCACACACACACATACACATATTTTAAACTCCCCAATGAAAGCAGATATTCACAAATATGCACAAACGGACCATCTGGACAGGTGTGTATCCTTGCAGTAGTGATGTGAGACAAGTGAAATGAGAAGCAGGAAAAAAAGCAGCAAAGATTTGACGTGGTTTATTTCCTGTCTAATAGTATTAGATAGAAGAAACAGGAGCACTACTGTGACGCCCTTGTTAAGCCTGGAAGCGTGCATGTGCACAAATGCATTCACAGCCAAACGCACATGCTGACTGATTAATGTGGATCCTTGTTATGCTGACAGTCCAGGCATTTAAGCTGGCAAGGTTGTGGTTGTTGTAAGCAGTTTCCCATCAGAGCTTCAGAAAATGTGAAAATGGAACATACTGTACATACAGACACACACTTCCTGTCCCTATTTCCTGCTGGGATGAAGCCATTGAGAACTCTGCATGAAAATGTGAAAATAGGTTTACACTCCTCCTTAAAATCATTATAAAGGAAACAGTCTCTGTGGGATAAAATGGCATATTAATGTTTATGGACACCTAAATCCTCTACAGCCTTCAGCTACAGTATATTACCTTGTTCTCTTCCTTTTTGTATGTGATTTGGCTTTGGCCAGTGCACCCCAGAGAGCATATACGCAGCTGCACAGCAACAATAAAGTGCATGAATTAGATATGAGGTTGACATAGAGATGTAACAGATCTGTTTGCTTTCACACTGCTTTGCTCTCCTCATACTGTGCTGAATAAACATGAAGGTATCTTGGTAGATAGACTTATTTTCCAAAATTGAAAACCATAAATAAAAAATAAAGTCAATCTGAACTTGGACAATTTTTGAAATTTGTTAACATACAAAACATACAATTCACAGGCAACAATTCTAATGTGGACATCGCCCCGAGCCAGCAAACACACCCACACACACACCCACACACACACCCACACACACACACACACATACACACACACAGAAGTGTGCCCTTTCACATGTTGACTGTAAAAGTTCAGCTAGTAACAGCTCTATGACTGTAAAGCCACAACCTTGGATCCTATGGACGCGAAACACATTTTCAAATACCATAAATCTCTGTGTCTCCATCATCAGACCAGAGTGAGGTATAAAAAAAAAAATCCTCAGTAAAATTCAAGACTTTTTACAGGCTGCATGTTAATGAAACATATAACCTGGAATCACTGCAGGAAGCTCCGGTTAAAAACCTCCTTCAACCCCTGCCTTGAGCCCAGGAGTTGAACTTTGGCCAAGCCGTCTTTGGCAGACGGTCCACCAAGAACACTGTTACAGATGCCAGGTACAAGGAGAGAATTTAAAAAAAAAAATCTTGTTTCAACTTAATGAAAAGTAATTTTTTAACATTAGCCAACAAAGAAAACAAGTTGATAACTGCTTAAGATGGGAAAATGGCAATTATTGCAGTTGAAATACAAGGAAAACTAAGATGATTCTTTTTTTTCTGCTTCTAGTGACTGTAAAAATGTTACCAATCCTATGGTACACTACCATGCTACGTCAACAACAATCCTTTAACTGCCCAGGTGAAACATGACATTGTGCCCCGCTCCTTGGGCTTGTTCCATAAAGTGTGGTGAGAAAATTAGCTATTGAAATCCATCGCCTGACTTAAGTGAACCTAACAAATCAGTTGGGTTCCATAAAGGTCATTTCATGTTCACACAATCAGGCAAATTCAATACAGGTTCAAGTAGTCAAGATAATTGCGTGTGCATACAATTCTTAAGCAGCCTGAGACGTGAATATAGATCAGATCAATCAACCATGGCAAATAGCAGTGTTATAGAGAGAGCACCTATGTTTTTTGCAAGTGGCTATTATTTAAAACATATAAATCAAATATCTAATAAAGGTCATACAGCTGCTAGAAACAAAACCAGAGAGAAAGGCTGCAAGAAGCTGCTGATTGATTAGCGTGACTCTCCGAAATGTAGGATGTGGTTATAAGCCACTGGTTATTTCAATCGGACTTGTCCTTCCTTCTGCTAGCTGCTAGTTATAGTTTACTTCATGACATGAGACAACAACATCAACCCCTGAGCAGCAAGCTGCCACTCTAAAAAGCTCAAGTTTTGCGAGGTTATGTATTGTGCAGTATGTGCAGCCCTGCTATTTTTTTATTTTATTTTTTTGCAGTGGATTATCCATTTTAACTACAGCACTTACTGCATGCAAATGTTCCATCACAACATTACCACCCATCACAGTTTTGAGCAAATACCGAAGCTGCATCCTTTGCTTAGCTCCGCCCATGACAACTGTGATTAGTTACCCCCAACACACACACACGCACACACACACGCACACACACACGCACACACACACACACACACACACACACATACGCACGCACACACACACACAGCAGAATAATAGTGATGGTGGTGCAGCCAGACCAGTATGTACTAGATAATGAAAGGGCTGGCTAAGTGAGCCTACTCCTTGATCGACCGCAAGTAGAAACTAAATTAAAATATAATTAAATATTTTAATGCAACTTAATTAATCCAAGGTGTGAACTACAGGGGAGTGAGGGGAGACTTGGCTCATCTTAATAAGACATTAGCTTCCCTGAAAATATGATTTGTGAATTTTGGGGGGCTCTCATACATAATATAGAATATTAAGTAAAATATTTTGTTATTAAACATGTTTTATAGATGCACAGCAGACAGCTACAGCTACTTCTCAGCTCTTTTCCTTTCATTTATCTTCGTATTATTCTAACAAGAATAATCAAGTGCTTTACAAATGTTCTATCTGTCCTTACAGACCACAAAAGTTTAAACTACTGATTAAATTTCGGGCACAAATATCTTCTATGAAAATGTTCTTGTACAAATCATTGAAAAGCAAAGTGGATAGATAGATAGATAGATAGATAGATAGATAGATAGATAGATAGATAGATAGATAGATAGATAGATAGATAGATAGATAGATAGNGATAGATAGATAGATAGATAGATAGATAGATAGATAGATAGATAGATAGATAGATAGATAGATAGATAGATAGATAGATAGATAGATAGATAAAGGACACTGAATACACCCAAACTATAAAAATACAATGAAGGATCTTCTAGCAAGAGCAAGAACAGTGTGTTTCACTCAGCACTCGTTACAGAATCATCTTGGCTAAAGAAAAAAAATCTTTGGAGCCCTTGATGGCAGAACAGAGTAAATTTATTATAACAAAATCAAATAATTAAAACATTTTACTGACCTTGGCTTAATGACCTCAATATTTGTCAAATACAGCAACAATCACTAGCAATAGGAAATGGAAGAAAAACTGAACTTCTGCTGTCAAAATTACACAATTTGTATGCCTCAACATTCCCCCTGATCTCCTGAGATTTCCACCAGTAAACAACATCACTACTTCAACCTTAGCTTCTTAGTTTCGTTGTGGAATAATTATTTGCCCAACCATATTTGCCTTTAAACATTATATTTAAACATTAAATCCAAACTGCAATCTGTCCTTCATCATTACCAAGTGTTGTTGCCTATCCCGAATCATGTATTCTAACACTAGATTATTAGATAGCAAAAATAGCCAGAACTGGATGAACTGCAAGATGATCACAGCCTCTACAAATATCAATAAGAATCCTTGCACAAAAGCAGGAAAGATAATTATGTAGATCCATGCATACAAATGTGTACAAATAGTAAATGTATGTTTTGGTTCAGTGGTTAGAATGGTGAGCTGCAGACATTAAAGCATGCATCTGGAAAAGACAAGACTCTCTTCACCAGAGGCCAGGCCACTCCACTTGAGCTGATTGATTTCCCATCAGTTCTGTATCCCTGATAACTGCATGCCTGGAGGGCTGCAATGACTCCAATATTTCACCGCTACATACCCACACAACCACACTCTGTTTAAAGCATGGTTTTCAGTATGTGCAAGTGTGTACGTATGGAGGGTGTACACACTTGTGTTGTGGGTATTCGTGTGTGGAAGAACATTTGCAGCTAGCTACCTGGTGACATTTGTGGTAATAACATGCCAAACATTTGTGCACGGGTACAGGACAAGAAGGAGCTTTGCATTCTCCTCCAGCTATAAGATGCCTTTTTAAAAAATATATATATTCTTGTTAACAATCCTGAACTGAAGTAAACAGGCTGAGCTAGTGGCACAAGAATATCCACAGTCAAAACAGTGATAACCACCATGCAGATGGTGCAGAATTTTATGATACCAAAACACTGACGTGTCTTGTTCAACCCTGGCAATAAGTGATCAAAAATCCACATTGGCACATTTGTTTTCTTGTCTCAAAATTGAAGTCTTTGAATTATCAATGTCCAGTGTAGCTGCTTTATGAGATGCAGATCAAACTGCCTTCCAACAGAGAAAGTGCCATTTAGGGGAGCAGTGATTTTTTAAAAAGCTGGATCTAATCATAGATTGACACTTATTATGTTATACTGTGGAGTAGATGGAAAGACAAACTTCTTATCTACCATTCAGGGCAATTTTTTCTCTGTTGGAATAATAGCAATTTCTCAGCTATAGCTGTGACCCTTACCTAGTTACCTTTGCAATTTGTATTCTTGCCAAAGCCATGATACTCTTTTTTCTGTGCATAATATTATCTCTGAGGATGCTGCAGACAAAACAGTTGGAAATTTAAATGCCTTAATTTTAGAATATGAAATGTTCTAGCTGTTTTCTCTCAGATAAAATGGAATAAATGTTTTGCCACTGTCTTGTTACATAAAAAATGTCTTTTATCTTACAGTTCTTTAAGCTAGGCTTGGATTAAAGCTTAATTAACACTTACCCAATGAATTTTCTGGCTCCTCAGGGAAAGGCAACAAACCCTTAATTGAATGGGCTAAATGTGTGTACACTACTTCCTTGCCTGATTTTGAAAACTGCTGGTTTGTACACATGTGTCAAGGAGAAGTTGTGCAGAAAGTCTATAATGAGTCAGACTGTGACTAACCATTGGGATCTACATACAGGTTTTACTCTTTTAAGTATGCAAACTTTTATATCTCACTTTTGGCTTTACTTTGGTACTCTCTCTCTCTTTCTCTCGTGTGTGTGTGTAGGGGATGTGTGCTGATTAGTGAGGGAGGCAAGCAAGCATGGAAAGTGGTGCCAATTTTTTTTCCAACTGCTGTGCTTACATTAGCATAGATCATGCAGCAATCCATAATACATGGCTCGTTAACAAGGTTGGTATTTTTGATCCATAATTAAGGAGTGTATTTTCAAAGAGTTTCCAGGGTTAAACACGTGATGGCTGCAGGCTTCTTTCCCTCTTCCACTCCTAGGCCACGTTATTGTACAGTATGGTAGCTATTGATTCACTGTGCCATTTGGTTATTGATTGGAGTGGAAGCCATTATGTCAGTGAGATTATAGCCCTCCGTAGCACACTGATTCTGAAGTGGAAAACCAGTGGCTGAGAACCAATGAGATGAGCTGAGTGCTTACTGCATCAGATGCAACAGCAGCTGTGTTTCAGCTAATGACATTGAGCGAAGCACAGCACAGAATCACACAGCTTTGCATAGCATGCCACAACCTTGCCCAATAGAGCCTAGCACAGCAAAGACAGAACGCTCTCATTTCTCTAGTTTCTATCAGTGCCGAAAGAAGCAATAGAAACACACAGTGGCTAGAATAATCACACTGACTGTTTGGGAAACAGATTTTTTTTATTGGTGCGGCTTATTGTGGCCTAATATTCTCCACGACAGCCATGGCCTCCCAGACTGCCTTCTGTTGATCATTGAAATTGAACACAATTCACTGTGCAGTCGGGTAAGGGGGAGGGGTTTTCGGTGGCCTAGGATGATTAGGAAGGGGGATGTGGAGCGAGGAGGGTGAGTAGGCGTTGACTGCCGCTGCCTGCTCTCTGCCTTTCAGACCGGCCCATCATGTATTTATAGCAATATTGAATTTAATTGCTTTTCCAGCAGGGGCCTGAATTTTAAGAGACCCATAAATGGAATTCCAGGCAAGCAAGAACATGATCCACTGTGCAATGAGCATGTAAAGTGCACACTCATGAAAAGAAACTCAGTCTGCAATGCAAAAATCTAAAGCAAAGCCTATCAACCTGCTGTGTTCTGGATGCCAATGTGGGCTTGTAACTGTTGACCCTAAGGCTGTGTGCTATGCTGTTTCTCAATGAGACACAGTTTGAGACAGTGCACCATTAAGTGCTAAACCTGTGGGTTGCAAGTGACTGTTAAACTGGCCCTGCTTTAATGGTATGAGGAGTGTTTCGAGATAAATACCCTGAACTGAGCGTCTTATGTGTCCTCCAACCATGGCAGTTTCATTATTAACAAGACAAAAGCAGTTTACCAAAAGGTAACAGGCAATTGTGAGGCCTGCCCTCTGTAAGGCCACTATTCAAATTCAAATTCATGGTCTGTTTATTGGATAATAAATTGACTGTGAAAGATTAATTTGCATTTAGTTCATCATCCCAATGACATAGAGCAGCAATTCTATACAGTAGTGCCCAGAGCTTAATAACCCTGTAGCAAAACTGGCTTCAGGCTTAATATATGCTTTCTTTCTTTCAAGGACACTGGAGTGGAGCCTTATGGCAACATCTCAGATTCACACTTCTTGCTTCCTCCCACTTAATTCTTGTCACTTGCAGTCTGAGATGACATATCAGACACATTTAATGCAGTGCAGAGAGTTATCACGCATTCACTGTAATCAAAATCCTAATGAACATTATTAAAATCAAGGTTTTAAAAACTGCAGCTCACATTAGTGTGGGTTTATACGGTCGAGGTGGATGTGTGTGGGAATATGTGTTAAGGGCTACAGTATCAGACCCAGAAAAAGTGCTGCAGACCAAGATGTTGGGGGTCACGTCTTATTCAGAGCAGGTCAGACATGGGCATTTTTCTTCCTTTAAAGTTTGAGAAGTCATTTCATTGAGCAAAAGAGCTACAGCAGACAGCTTACGGAATGCACGGAGTGAGCGAGAACATGGCGCCACATCAATTTCAAAAAACCAGTCTGGAAACCAAAAGGTCACGTGTTAAATCCAAGCAACAGCTAATGTGCTGCTGGGATTACAAGAGTCAAAATAAATACGCCCTTGGATGTGACAGTATTTGTTAACACTTTAGAGTTATATGTTTGGCTCCAACTACTGGTCATCTTCATTTGTGATTAATATGCTAGTTATGTTGCTATTTAAGTTCTTCATTCATAGATGAAGCATTTGATCAATGTGTATGTGTGTGTGTGGGGTGTGTGTGTGTGTGTTGGGGGGGGGGGTAATGTATCTTCTCAAGGCATTCTCAGCTTTACAACTGTTAAACAATCATTAAGACTTAGCAGGTGCCACAAAAATTCACTAATTGAGTCAGAAACTAAACCTCCAGCTGGCAGCTCAGGATAAATAATTGAAAACAATGTTGAAGTAAATGTGTCAGCTAAAAGGGAGGAGCACCTGTCTGGTGCTCATTACTGAATCGGAAACAACAGCGGGATAAGAACGCACAAGGGTCGTGAGGGTTCTGTACGGCCGCGTGCCGTGGTGGTGGTGGTGGTGGTGTGGGTGCTGAGGATAGAGGAATGCCGAGGGCGGTGTGTGTGTGTGTGTGTGTGTATGTGCGCGCGCGTGTGTGTGGGTGGGGGTGCTGAGGGTGGGTGGAGGGTGCTGAGGGTGGGTGGGGGGCCTCAGAACATGGACGGTCTGATTTTCCGCGCAGACTGGAGGCACGAGCCGCTGCTCCTGGCCGGGCACGCGCTGACTCTTCAGAATAAGCAGCTGCTTTAAATAAAACTGACGAGAGCAAACGGAAGCTCGCGGTTCTTCGACGCGCAGCGACAACGACAGCGATATTAGTAATGTTTAGCCGACTTTTGCCACATTACACCACCAATTCTCTACGTAAGCGATCAAATATAGTCCTCTATCACTAACAAGAACGAGTCAGAAGTAGAAACGGTAGAAAGTAGCAGAAGTGACACAAATTTCCACCGCGTTAGCATAAACTTACCGGCCATGAAACTGTGCTTACTGTGAATTCACCCCCACCCAACACAGTTCCCGTTTGTATCCTAATGTCTGAGTCTGACTTGTGCATCTTGTCTGTCTCTCCCTGAAGCAGCGTCAGCGCGTCCAACATATTGTGGAAGAGTGATGTGGTGTCTTCGAGCCTGCTCTCCTCCACTAACATGTAGCTACAACGTTACGTTCACCTCCTCTGACTTACCTCCGGCGGATGGTGATCGCTGGAATGGTGCTGAAATGCTCAGTCTCTGTCCAAGGTGCTGAATATCATTGCAGGCTTTTCGGAGAGGTTTTGTAAATCCGCTGCGAGGAGGCGCCGAAAACACCGGTTTAACAACTACCGCCGCCGCCGCCGCCGCCGCCGTTAAGTTACGGTAAAGAAAATCCCATTCCCAGCCGCGTGCCAAACAGCGCAGACAGCACGAGCGGCAGAGCGGCAGAGCGGCCGAGGCTCACAGACGAAAAGTGTAAATTCACATTTAAACGGTGAATCTCAAAGTGTAGCCCTCAGGCTAAACGGAGCCGCTTTGGCATGTGTGGCTGCTGAGGCTTCTTGGCTAGTTGCTTCTTCCTTCCGATGAGCTAAACCATCTCTCTCTCTCTCTCTCTCTCTCTCTCTCGCTCGCTCTCTCTCTCTTTCTTTCTCTCTCTCTCTCCCCATTTATCTATCTCCCCATCTATCTATCTACCTATCTATCCATTAATCCATCCATCTATCTATCTATGTTGCAATGACATGATGGGAAGCTGTAGCTTAATATTCTGTAGAGTACAACAGACACGAGCAAAATTTATTCTAATACTAAAACATAAATCATTTGACATTAGCTTCATTGGACATGATATGTTAAAGAAACATTCAATTTCATTTCATTTACTACGACTGTGCAAAAAAGTCCCCCCTGGTCTCTTGAAATGTCACACACACACACACACACACACACACCCACACACACGCACACACGCACGCCAGGGAAAAATGAATTGAATTTATGGTCAATTTACTTATGCAGAGGGAACAGCCATCTGTTTCGGGCCCCTCCTGCCCCACCATTTAGTGTGTCTTTTCCCTTTTGTCTTTAACAGAGCAACAGTTTTTCTGCAGAGTATTTCTGTGGCAAATGACAGCTACACTGAAGGAACGATTGTTCTCCAAAGAAAATTCCCATCAGATAAATAATTTGGTAGGGTGCCATTAAAGTATGCCAACAGGATCTGGATAGCATTATTGTAAGAATTTGTGATTAAAAATTCCATAATTTTAGAGTCAGGTCCCTATAAACTCACACAATCTGTCTGGGAGCACCACAAAAGCGTAGTTGCTGCTGACACACATGAAGTCACTGTCTATTATACATGCAGTATAATGCATGACAAAGTCATCAAGCCCATTGCTGAGGATTAGAGTCAAGACACAATAATGTTATCTATTTGAGGTCACACAAGGCAAGGTGCACAAAAGTAAAGTGGTACAGCTGTATAGCAGTAGATATCTAAAATTGCTCAAAGACTTCCACTCTCAAAACCATAGTGGTCATCCTCATGATAGTGCCAGAGAGAAAACTAGGTGATTGCCAAGTCATTTTCTGTTTAAATCATTGACATTTATACAAAAACATGTTTCCCAATCCTTCAAAAGTTGTTGTAGTATTTCACTTGATGAGTAAAAACAGTGACCAAGTCCAAGAAGAGTCCAGAAATTAACAATGTCATTAAAATCCCCTTTACCAATTAGTTCAGTATTCCATCTCAAGTGTTGAGGAGACATTTTAATTAAAACCACAAATGTCAACTTTATAAGTGGTGGTAGATGAAACGTCATAAGGGTTCATCCTAGGGCTGCACAATTAATCGAATTTTAATCACGATCACGATGTTGGCTTCCAGCGATCAAATTTGCGTGATGAGCGATATTTAAAATGTGTAATGCTGTGTTCACACCATTCGCACAATGATTTACATGTAAAGTCAAAGTGAAGATGCGATCAAACGCGAGTAAGCGTCCCACGGCACGATTCGCACGAATTGAGCAAGTCATTTGCGCGTATGACGCGATTCTAGATGCACGTTTGAAGAGCAAGTTGAAAAATCTGAACTTTTGCAGTCTGACGCACCGTGATGGTTAATCAGTGTTGAGATTCTCTGGTGACATCAACATGATTCATTCAGTTTTTTACAACTACACCGTGATTACTGATTGATTTACTTTGGAATTTTATTCACATCCAGTTCATGATTTAGTTCAGAAAATATATTTACAGAATGGAAATGGAAACTAGTGCCATGTTTTTTTGCCTTTTCATTATTCTTTTATTTATCTTTATTTATTTGTTAAGGAGTTGCACTGAATTTGGGAGAAAAAGAGGACCTATTTTATTTTTAAGCACATATTTGCACATTAGCAGGAATGTAGCACAATATATGGATGTGAAAACAGTTATAACAAGTCTATAAAACAATAAAATTTGTTTTGGTTGAAATCAACAAATAATCGTGATAATTAATCGTGATTTCAATATTTATCAAAATAATCGTGATCATCATTTTGGCCCTAGTTCATCCTCTGGGGTCCATGAATGTTTTTAGAGGCAGTATTCTAATTCTTGTTCATTTAGTCTAGGTCACATTGATGGAATAAAGGACTGACTGGCTATGCCATCTGTAGAGCCCGTGCAGCTAAAATATGCAACTAATATTTAATTCAACATTGAATATTAGAGGAAAGCATGAGTCAGTGTATCACATGATACCATACGATAATAAAACACCATCACATACAATAAGGTTATAAGTTCACGGCGTAGTGCTAAAAGCAGTTGTCCAGCTGTGTTCTATAGCAATATTAAAGTAAGAATATAAGGAGAAACAGTGATAAAGGACAAGGTCACTAACTCCACATCATCTAGCATAGACACAATCTAAATCCACACAGTGATATTACATATTAATGAAAGATAAGGGCAAGCAAACTGTAAAGTAATAGTTTAGGTGTCATGCACAGTCTACAGCGCTTTCCCTTTAGGGTTAAAACAGGAATATTGCAGTGTTTTTTCGTCAGGGATTTGGCTGTCCCCTTCTCTGTAGAGCAGAGGAATCTGCTCTGTCTCATTAGCTTTCAAAACCACATCCATATGAGTGACTGCGCACAGCTACTTAAAATCAAGTAGGCACAGAAAAACCCTCCTGCACTCGCTTGTCATTTTAAAGTTATTCAGAACCCACACATACCGACATCACATTAAAAGTAATTTTCAATGATTAGGGTTTTCATAAGCCAATCAGTGCCGATTAGACTTGGGTATTGAGGGAGATGTGAGGTGACTGGCTGAGCGAGCTTTGATGGGGAGATCAGAAGGTTATTCCTTGGTCTAAGTCAAAGTGAATGTGGGATGAAAGGTGTTAAATATTGAGGATTCCCCCTCCCTTCCTGACAGATCTCTAGCGCCAAACTCAATGTTACATAACAATTTTTATCATGTGTTTTGGGTGTCAGAAAGATTGTCCTCTGGTTTCCAAGGAGGGGCAGTGGACTGTGCGATGCATCATTTCACACAGGGGTTAGCAGAGCATTTGATATAAACGCCTGTTATGAACTGTGTATTTACTTAAAAAAATAAAAAATAAAAAAAAGCCACCATTGTACTGCAGTAGAAGCTTTAAAAGTCTTTCTTCAGATTCACACAACTCCAGCACAGTCTTGTACGCAAACCAGTTCATAGCGTCCCATATCATGCTGGAAGACCCTATGAGGGGACATATGTCTGGATCCATCAATAGAATCAATTAGACCTAAAACAGAGTTTTTTTCTTGGCCATATCCAATACAAACACTTTTTTTATATATATATATCATCTTGACAGTCACTGCAGTAGGATTAAGATGACAACATCTTAGCCATCATGCTGTTGCCTAATCTCAGGGCGAAAGCAAAACACAAATGGGCCAGGAGGCACAAAGGTGAAGCCCAGAGCCGCTAGTAATCTAAGTCTTCCTCGATAGTGTTGGATATAAATAACTTATTATGTATAGTCATGTGTATGGGTGTTTTTGTGTTATTGCCTGTACATGCTGTGGTATATGGCACTGATCCATGATATGTAGTTGCCTTTATACAATAAACAAAAAATAATTAAAGTATATAGTAACTTGAACTGTCCAGTTACTGTAGTGGAGTAAATAGTACAATTTTAGTATTAGTGTTTATTACTACTCTAAGTTCTGGAAAGTCTTTAAAGCTCTTGGATTAAATAAATATTTTATACTACTTAATTATTTTTGCTTTTTTAAAATTGAAATTAAAATGTATTTATTTATTAAAGACATAAACATGAGTCCAGTGCAGACTCACTATATTGTCTTCAGTTATTCTTTTTTTTTTTTTGCAGCGACATAAACTTATTAAACTAAAATAAAAGTAAATGTTTACTGTGGGTTTGAAATGACAAGTTAGCGTTTTTTTGTTTGTTTGTTTGTTTGTTTTTCAACAGAACTTGAGAAGACAGGTCTTTAAGGAGCAGTAATCTTATTGTGAAAATTAAACATTTGCTGTGGATCTTTACAACTTGACTGATTTTTTCTTTTTCTGCCGCAGTCATCTCCAATTCACATTCAGTAAGAAGGAAGAAAAGTATTTTTGTTAATCTTGTTGCCAGAACACAGACGTGGTTATGACGGCTTCAGTGGAGGGACAAAATAAAAGAGATTCCTTCTAGCAAAGGCTGGTCCCCTCAGGTTGTTTTCTTCCCTGCTTACTGTCTCTCCACCAAAAAAAATTGTACAGAAGCTGTAAGCCCACCTTTTCCCCCTTACATTCTTTCAATTTTCTTGAATTCTGCAGCAAAAATGCATTTTTTAACGCTTCATGTGCACACTGCGACAGCTGCAAGCGACTCTCCAGTGACCAGAAGAATTAAAGGCATGGTCTCTCCTGGCCTGGCCTAAATTTACTTGGGCTTATAACTTAGGTTGAGCCCTCAGGAGCCAGAACAGAAACTGGTGTAAATGAGGTTAGAATTTCAGTCACTGTGTTTGTGTGGCCAGCAGCTAGTTCCACAGTTCCAGCCTCTACCCATCTGCCACTGACCCTTTTATTGCCAAAAGACCAATTGCAGTTTGTGGCTGCCAGATTAGACTGTGGTGACATAATGATTTTGTCCCACATAAGGGTGATTTGACATGCTCTGCTTGCCTGTCTGTTGCTTGCAGGCTCTCCTCCTCAAATCCAGCACACTGCCTCTGCCTCATTACTGTCACACACATCAGGAGATAGTCCCTCTATTCGGTGCACATTAATGCGCGTATATGTGTGCGAGCCACAACATCTGCAAAAAATCTTCAGCATTGCGTGTCACATTGTCTGTTTTGATGCTGCTCTTATTGGGAGTCTTCTATTTGCTCTCATCTGCATGACTTATACTTGATATCCATTATTCATGTTTTCTCCACACACAACTTGCTTTTTCTCGCTTTCAGGCTTTTTCTCATGTTAAGTTATTATTTTCCGGCAGCCTTCCTTCTGTGTTTGCTTTGAGCTGTGCTTTGATGTCGTGGTGCCGGCCCCAGCCCAGCTGCCTGGACCAGGTGAGTTGGGATTGATGCTGACTTTCTTAACAACTTTAAATTCATTTCAATACTTTTTTTTATGTGAAATACATTCTATGCATAAACAACTTTGAGGGGAGTTAAATAAAACATATTTTTTAAAAGCGCTGAAGACCAGAAACCTATAAACCTTCAAATTGTAGTTGTACTTTTGGCTCATTAAAATCAATATGTACACCAAACATCACCGTGGAATGATCCTCCAATAGACTCTATGTGATTGAGGATACCTAATAAGGTTCCATAAGATGAAACTTTAATGATCCCCATGGGGAGATTGGGCAGTGCAGACTAACAAAATGTAGCAATGCAGTGTAAGTAAAGAGGGGGAGGCTACAGTGTTTTTTTTTTTTTTTGCTTTTTGCTTCTCACAGATACATAATGCACATGGGTACTCTCTCTTACTCATACTGATATACTGGTGGTACAACATACAGAGAATATGTTTTTATACTGAACATAGGCACTTACAGATTCCAGTTTGGATGTTCATGCATTTTGTACATCTCATTTACCCTCTACCTATTTTTCATTCTTCGCAGTATCAAAGGAGCGATCAAGGACAAGAGATAAGAAGAAGGAGACAAACAGAGAGAGGGAGAGAGGGAGTAAATCCTCGCAGGTACCACTGGCAGAAGGTTAGCTGAGGTGTGTGCTGCTGAAACAAGCCCCCCCGTATTCTGCCTTCTCCTTCCATATATACCTCATCCTTCCTCCCCCACCTCCCCCTTTGGCCTTCTGCATCTCCTCATGGTTCACTTTCATCTATACAGGACTATAAACAGATCCTCTTACCATTTCAAAGCTCACACTTGTAATGTCTCCTCTGTGTTGCCTCCCATCTGCAGCGGTTTTGAGCCAAGCATGTCTGGGAGGGACAAGGGCAGCATAACACTACACGTACAGCAGGACCAGACCTGAGTGCACAGGTGGTGCAGTTTGGCCAGGAGTAAAGAGTGTTTGAGGGATGATAGAGAGCCAGAGTAAAGCAAATAGACAGTCAAAGTAAGAGACATATATGTGGAGCATAAAGCATTATCAAGCATTATACTCCACATTGCAAAGCGGTTTAACAGTGAGGTGGATTTGCAAGAGTACACAGTCTGGCACATGTATGATTCACTTGTTTATAATCAATTCATGTGTAAGGGTGTGAGAATTTCAGTGAAATACACAAGGAAGTGGCTGCATGTCATTGTGTGTGTGTTACTGCATTTGTGTTTGTATTTTTTAGGCAGGCATTTGGCATTTGGAAGCCAGCTAGGGGGCTTTGAAGCATATTGTGTGCATCCTTCTCTGTGTGCATGCCCCGATATGTGCGTGGAGGTGCTGAAGTGCATTAAAAGCCTGCCTGGCAGTCTCTGTGGAGAGACAGGGGGCCTGTTCCAAGATCAAACTAGACTTACATCAGCATGTTGACAGAATTAGCTCCCTAAAATCATTTGCATATTGATTGTGTGTCTGATAAAGCTGAATATTAAAAGTAACATTGTTTATTACAGTCAAGGGACTAATATTTGGCACATATTGCTTCATGAATATGAATCCTTTGTTGCAAAATGAAGTTTGGCTGCAAGTAAATTTGATGGCTTACCAACTTTAATCCTTATTCATATTTATGGCCTGTTGTTTTATGTTTCTCCATTTATTTTTTATATACATGTTTTGGCAAGATAAGCATTTCTTGTCTTGTGCTAATATAGCAAATGAAATTGAATTGCAGGGATGAATTGAATGGATGTGGAGGATGAAAGTGAGTAAAAGGGGGGCTAGGAGGAAGTGAGATTAGAGCAGGTGAATACAGGGGGAAAGAGACAGGGATTAGCAGAGGAGGGAGTGAAAGGGAAAGCATATTGCTCTGCCAGGTGAGCCGTGAGGTGAGCCAAAGCTTTCAGAGATTATAACAAAATGACCACAGGTCAATCAGGGGGACATGATGTTAGAAAACGAGAGACTTTTCAGCTCGATCACCAAAGTGACCTGTTGTTCATTTGTGCCTCATTACCGATTCTTGGATCAGCATGTTCTGAAACAACTTGCAGAGGCGATAGCAGCAGCTGATGAGGGGATGTTGATGGAAGAGCTCTGAGCAGGACTAAATGAGAGGATGGTACATGAAAAGAGAGGGGCTGGACTCAGGATAATCTTTTGTAGCTGTTCCAGCACAAAAGATGGCGCTTTCGAAAAATTCTGGTCAGAAAATGTAGGGTTACAAAAATGAGGAAGCTGAAGACAGCACTGACTGGTTCTGTGTTTAATACTGACTAGTCTCCCACTTCATTTTCTGTTTGCATAGCCACTAATANGTGTGTGTGTGTGTGTATGTGTGTGTTCAAATTTAGTTGATTTTCATGGACATATTTACCTCCCAGAAATGACATATACTGCTATTGTAAGAATAAACTCCAAACTCTTAGACTGATTTGAACAGTAAGGACATTTGTAAGTGAAAGGTACATAAGTGTTTACAGGTAAGGTTTAAACAATGACAAAACAAATAAAAGTCTTTAAATTACGCCTTTTATAAGACAATAATGTAGACATACTATTTTGAATTCTTGCTCTGGAAATATGTCAGCAGCAGCAACAGATAAGGAAGTGTAAGTTCCAGCTTGCTGTGCAGTGGTTCACTGGCAAGACACCGCATTCAAGGATCTACATCACACAGAAAAAACTGTTCGTCTTAGCTATTCCACATCATCTCCACATAACTGACTGACTAATATCCTAATAAACTGTTGTTGTTGCTGTGTGAAAAATTTGAGTTGTTGAGTTATTTCACTATAAATCTCCATCGTCTCCCATTCCACCTCAACAATTCCACCCATCAGTAATTTGTGCGAACACCTGGGGCCTGTACTACGAAGCAGGATTTGGGGTTAGTGAGGTAACTTCAGGCTAAATCCTGGGTTTTCGGTTCTACGAAGGTGGTTCACATCGTACCGTACATCATCATGGTAACTGAACAGCTAACCTGCTCCGCAGCAGGTTTTGTTGCAGATCGAGATCACTGGGTATAAAAACACTGCCCACTGAAAATCAGTTCTCTCCCGCAAAACTTCAGAAGGAGTAGAAAACGAAGCAGTTCTCAACAAAATGGCAACACCAGCATCTATCTAAGACCTGCTACACATCAGAGCGTGAATTGTGAGGAATGTGAAGGTTTTTCAGGACCGGCAAAACAGCGCACCATGACGAGGATCTCTATAAGCTCCTGTCTTCCTTCATTCATTTTTTCCCTGTTGGCTACAGGAAATGTCTATTTCATATTTTTTTCAATACCAATATCACCCCACAACAGTCAACTGACTTTAGCATTAAAGCTTTGTTTGTAGGATACATTAATAAGCCTACGCTGCTTAGAATTATGCTTCTATGTTTGTTCTAAATTTGTTCCCACGTCCTTTTACATCACCAGGGTTGCAGCTGAAAGTAAGAGGAAATATCAGATATGCCACAATGGGAGGCAGCACATTAGTTAAAAGGAATCCTCAGATGTGCCTATTGTCTAATACGTACCTTCAAGATGGAACATCCATCCATCCATTATCTATACACCGCTTAATCCTCACTAGGGTCGCGGGGGGGGGCTGGAGTCTATCCCAGCCGACTTAGGGTGAAGGCAGGGGACACCCTGGACAGGTCACCAGTCTATCACAGGGCTACACGTAGAGACAGACAATCAGCACACTCACATTCACACCTATGGACAATTTAGAATCACCAATTAACCTCAGCATGTTTTTGGACCTTGTGGGAGGAAGCCGGAGAACCTGGTGAGAACCCATGCTGCACGGGGAGAACATGCAAACTCCACACAGAAAGATTCCGGTGCCCCCACCGGGACGCGAACTAGTGACCTTCTTGCTGCGAGGCAACAGTGCTACCAACTGTGCCACCTTGCAGCCCCCACTAATATGTAGTAAAGCAAATTTAACATAATATAGTAGTAACATTATATAAAAAGGGATTTCAAGGACAACAATATTCTGTGTTTTCTCATTGTGAACAAATTCCAGTGAAAGAAACTAAATGCATCTGCTCGTCTCTCAACACTCATCCAAAAGTCTGTTGACTCCTCCTGAAGGAGTAAATCTTTAAAGATCCCCTCCAAACATTTTTGAAACAACCCACACTTACATTAGTTGCATCAAAGAAACTGACTGACTTCCAAACTCATACGTAACTTTAATGTTGTAATCTTAAACTCAGATTTAGTTACTGTTACTATATATATATATACAGTATATACATATATACATATATAGTAAAGGATAGTATCTCATCTTATCTTATTTCATATCTGTAGGTTAACTTGGACCATTGTTTCTCTTTGTACGTGCAGCTCATCTGTCTGTGGCATTTGCTAAGACTATTTTCGTTGATGTACTGAAGTAGAAAGCAACTGGATTTCTCTTCTGGTTTTGAAGATGTTTTATGTTTCACATGGTCACTGGCCCATTAACAAACCAGGACTCGTGCTTTATGCTGTGAATGGTTGTTAAGCCAGGTGGTCCAATTGCAACAACAGTTTTGTGTACAACCTACACCGCAGTGTTAAGGTCTCTCCCCAGAACGTTTTGTCATCATTACCAACTCGAGCCACTCCGAACATGGTAGATTCACATATTTTGTTTAAACTGGCAGGTCCACCATCATTATTGCTGTCGCTGCTGTTGGACCACCTGGTTTCACAACCATTCCCACCTTGAGACTCATGAGTCCTGGGTCGTTGATGGGTCATGTAAGCTGGAGAATAAATAATTACATCTATAAATAAATAATTGATCAATTTTGTTGCATACAAATTGGCAGATCAGTTAGCTTCTTGTCACTCTTTTTGGTGGTTTTAGCAGCCACTAACCACCATTAAAGTTAGTATGACCATAGTTTAATTTGCATTTAGTAAATTTAGTAATTTTCTCTCTCTGTCTACACCAGAAAGGAATCTTTAAAAAAAAAAGTAAATGTCATAACAGATGTACCCAATTTAGATGCTAGAGTGAGCACTGAATTCAATTTCTATGTGGCTTTAAATACATATTTACACCTGATGAGAGCATTTCAAAGAATCATATTAAATATAATTTCTAACAGGAAAAATTTTCATCAAAAACAAAACAACATAATCATTCAAGCTACACACTGAAAACTGTCAAAATGCCTTGCTCTCTCAAGCTGTCTAGTAGGCCTGCTTTACATACAGTCCCAGACTACCAGTCTGATCAGCTCAGGCCAGACTGAGCAGAGGGCACCCAGTGGTCTGATATGACTGTCCCTTTCCTGACAGACTTGGATATCTCTACACTGATGAAATCTTGTGTAAGAGGAATCAAACACGTAGTTCCCAACCCTTAGTAATACTAATTAGCTTTTCCTACAGGCTTTCATTCCACTTGGCTTGATACACTTTCCATAGATTGACCCTCTCAGGGAGCAGGTTACCTTGGAGGTAGAAAGGCTGACTAACAATTTAGGTCTGCATGTAATTAGTGTGTCTCTGTGACTGCTGAAGGGCTTCTGAGCACACTGGAAACCTAGTTAGTGGTGCAGTATAGGTGCCCCATGAGACCACAGATATTTGTACATAAATGGTCCTGGGTGTCTGTTTAACCGTGTAAAACCAAAATAC
The DNA here is from genome assembly GCF_000690725.1 of Stegastes partitus. NCBI lineage: Eukaryota > Metazoa > Chordata > Actinopteri > Pomacentridae > Stegastes > Stegastes partitus. The sequence goes on from NW_007577811.1 coordinate 116,213, forward strand.
AGAAAAACTCTTCTCAGGTGTTCTTTTAGGAGCCTGTGATGCAGAAATGATAGGTTTCTCTTTCATATACCCTATAGGGTTTGTTTTCTTACATTTTGTTGTGTTTTTAAGAAAAAAATGTAATGATGCAATGTTAGCCCTATTGGAAGCAGAATTATAAATACAACAAACTCCTGAGAGTTCATTTGCTAGACTGATTGTTTTTGTAGCCCTGTAACAGTATACAGTATAATCATAAGACAAGATGCAGATACTGTTTTAAATACTGCTACAGAAAAACTTTCACGCACTTTTTTTAATATAGTAAACTCTCAAAGACACTGTAGTCTTAAATATTATTTGGTCCCATCTTTGCTACAGTGGTATTTTTCCACTTGTCAGTGCGGTCACAGTTTTTTTCTGTTGATGAGGTTAGCGTTGCTGTAGATGGTGCTGTGTTGTTGGTTTGTTTATCCAAGCTGACTGTTACTGTTCCATGATGCCCCTGAAGGAAATATGAAATGCTCCCCGTGTTCTGCATCAGAAAATGGCCGACCAGACTCCATTTTTAAAATAACAATTCTGCTTTCATTAAAAGGCTAAAGAGTTACTATTTTTGTTGATTGTCATTGTTATTATCATTGTCATGAGTCTGGATATAATGCAGAACAAGAATTTTAAATTAAATGATCACTTTGTTGTAATTTATTGGTCATTAACACTATGAATGATGTCAGCACTTGAAGTGGCAACGATCAATAATTTTATAAGAGTTGATCAGTGAGTGAATAATTGCTGCAAAAAGTGCTCTGCTAAATCAGCTGTGTCTTACCTTCCCACAGCAGACAGACAATGTAGTGGAGCAGTTAACAATTAAAGCAAAAGATCCGGTAGAGACCAAAAATGAGCTAAAAGAAGATGAAATTGGACTTATATACCAGGTGGGTAGAAACACTTGTCCAGATGAATTCTAATGTTACTATGCATCTGCTGGATTTGACTCAAGTTTGCATGTCACCTTTAAAGGCGGTTGTTTCAGTGTTGCTGTTCATTCCTCTGACAAAAGGCCAACAATGTTGCCTAACGCAGATTTAGAGGATTCTGAGTCATAGACTAAGAATTCAGTCATACATTTTCTTCAACGTGTATTTTGGATAAAATTTTGTTACTGTTTGTCATGCAAACAATAATAAACAATATGACTACCTTAAATACTTAACTTCCAAGATCTACATAACCGTCTAAATTTCGCTATTTAATAAGTGGGGAAAAACAATTCAGAGAGCTGACACTATTAGCAGACATTGCATTATTAGTATTGTTGTATATGCCAAGAGAGAAATTCCACTACCAAGTCATGAAATATGGTAATTTAGAAACGCTGTTGCAATTCCATTGTTTGTCCACCAGAGAGCCTTAACAAATTAATTTTTTATTCAGGTGTAAAATCTTCCGCTCAGTATAGGTTGTGGTTTTGGCTATACGTCATACATTAAGCAATTAACAATGAATATAAATAAATAGGTAATTAATCGTTCTTTGTCTGTGCCATAGTGGACTGTAGCTTATACAACCCACCACTGATCTGTACTGCAGAACAGCTGTAACACATTCACACCTATTGGCAGTTTATAGAGTTTTAGATTCACCTGACCAGCATGTTTTGGGACTACGGGAGGAGGCTGAAGCAGCAGAACATAAAACATGAAAACCCAAAAGACACAAATTCACCCAGCTTTGGTATATTAGCCTTCGAGCTTTGTAGTGATAGATTTACACAAAACTCAATCTCTGACCTTTCATTCTTGCCAAGGAAGCAGAGGACGCCCACATTCCTCTCTCTGTCTCCCTTCTTCCATATCTGCCTCTCTCTTCTCATCCTCCTCAGTCTTCCTTTCAGAACCCATAAGAGGCCTGAAGACTCCCAGACGGGTCTTTCGTACCTCTTTGTGATCATTAAAGAAGAGCTTGATCTGATTTAACCGCTGAGCTCCACTGAAAGTAGAGCAGAAGACAAGGGTGTACAAATGAGTTAGCTCAGCCAGTTTTCTTTGCATATTACATATTTCCTGATATGGACGCCATACAGGCTGAAATCTTCTGACGCCTCAGTCTGTGCTGGGGAAAAAAAACAGAAAAAACTTTCAATGACTCCCTGTAATCACTTCAGCTTTTCTATGAGGTATCAAAAACAAAATGGCAGCTTATTTTTTGCCAACTGTGCATCAGCTCCCTGTTTTTTTTTTTATTACTCGCATTTTTTTTTGCAACATTTATTTTTCTGCTTTCCCCTGCCTCTGCCTGCCTCTTTCAAACAGACCACATTCTCATTATTTATCACTCTATCTTGCTGCTTATCCCTGCTCTCTTCTCCTTACTCCTTACCTTCTGTGCAACTCTCTGACTTAAAAGCATGGCTGTGTGGAAACTCTCCTCCCAATACCAGTGACCCAATTATTCTAAGTTGTCCCGTCTTGGTAGGATGTAGCACTGTCCCTCCCTGGAGACTCAGCCCGCAGCACACAGACGATCCATCACTCTCCTCTGCCACCTCCCTCCCACCACATTTATTACTGTTGTACAGACACACACACACACACACGGATGCATACATATTCCCTCACATGTATGGATGCCCTCAAATGCTCCCCAAAACAGACACACACATCAATAAAATACTAACGCATGCATAAGCAAACATGTGCATGAATTTAATTTATATGTATTTATATATGCACACACACGTATTGTAGCATAATTACTGGTAGGCGTTTGACACATGTTGACAGGTTTTTCTTTTTGTTCTGACACCTCATCACACCTCCACTCTTTGTTTGTGTAATCCTGTTTTAGTTTTCCATAATCCTGTCGTTGCTTTTTAATGAAGGGGCAGGCGTCAGGAAGGCAGCGTGCAACCATTAATTTGTTGAAATCACCTTCTGCTGCTGCCTCTGATGGTAAAAAAAATATATAAATAAATAAATAAAAATACCTGTTCAAAATAAGTGATGGCTGTTGAGGTTGAACGTAAAAGGTTTTCAGCAGTCTACTCACGAGAGAGTTAGTGGCCGCAATCATTTACAAGAACTGTAAAAACATCTTTCAACCTTCTACTTTTCTTAAAAGTAATAACATTACTCTGAAGCATGGTTGAAAGAGAACATTCTCCCTGGAGAATTATTCAGTTTTTGTGGTGGCTGCCACTACTGCTTGTTTCATGCATAATAAAATCAGTATCAGCGGAAAGCTCTTTTGACATTAGCTACTGCTCTGAAACTTAAGGTTGTCATGGAAGACTGCTAATGTCACTGCACCCTACATTTTTAACTCAAACCCCTATTTCCCTGTAAGGCGAGCACTGTTGAGACTTTTCCTTTATTTCACTTTCTATGAGCAAATCCACTGAATGTGTGATTTTCTTAAACTTGACCCTGGCCACATGATGGCCATGCCTTCAGCTGTCAGACTCGTCTCTTATGAAACCAGCTTCCCCTTTGGGCTCAGACACCCTCGCTACTAAGATTATGCCTAAACTTCCTTTCTGATAAAGCTTGTAGTCATTGCTGGTGGAGGTGGCCCTAAACCTTTCCCTAGTTATGCTGCTTTAGGACCAGAGACCTCCCGTGAGCACCTCTCCTTTACTCTGTTCTCTTTCACTCTCCATATATTTATATTCCAACATTGCATGTCACAAACTTTTTGTCCACTCTCTCCTGTAGTTTGTGTTATACTCTCTCGTTCTGGAGCTACACATTACTGATGTGCGGTTGCTGACCTCACCGACATGTTTATTGTTTTCTTATGCATTGTCTTTCATTGATCTGCAAACCTGTTTTCTCTTTCCCCTATACCATAAATCACAACCGCCTGCCGTAGATGGCTGCTCTCCCTGAGCTCAGCCTGCTTCTGACCAACAGACTTCAGGGGAAACTTTAAATTTGTTTGGCTTCTCTATAGAATTTTGTAAAGTCTTCAGCCTGTCATGTGAAGTGTCTTTAGATGACATATGAATTACCACTATTTCAATACAACAGAATTAAACTGAATTAAATTAAATTAAATTGAATTGAATGTGTGCAGCGTAACATGCAACAGCATTAGTATTCATTTGGAGTCATGTTTCTGGGCATCAGATGAATGTAGATCAAAGATTCACTCTCCTTTTAACTCTGCTTTCCTTTCTTTATCTGACTTTTTTGGTACTAAATGTTGCAGCTAGATACTAACCTTGCCTGTCTGCTGTTTGGTGCTGGGCAGGTAGCCTACTGTGGGTTTATTAGAGCTTTTTGCTGGAAACAGATGCCTGCTGGGGCTTGAAACGACACTAATGAGCAACAAGAGTGAAGCAAAACAGTAAATCTACAGTCTGTAAAACCAAAATATTGGGCTAAAATAGGATACATTTTTTTATTAGCTTAAACTGCTTTCAGCTGGAAATTGAACTTTTAGTCTCGGTCACAACCGGACGCACGAATTTTGGGATCGTACGTCCTCTGCGGATTTTGGGTCCCGAGGAGGCCGTGAAGGTCGTAGAGGTATAGAAGGTTACAAAGGCTCTGTCAGAAATGCGTAAGAGAGGATCAAGCCTGTCTTGCGAGTCGCACAGTCGACGTGAGATGCCCGTTCAAGCATGGACGCTAATTGCAACGTGCCATTGTCGTGGAAATTGTACTCACTTCTAGAGTTCGTCTTGCCACCTGCGTACATGACACACACTCACCACTTATGAAGGTGCACGTCAGTTTGGCGTGATCTTCAAAAAACAAAACAAAACGGCGTTCGTTTTCCCGAGATAACGAGATAATTGTCCCGTTGACAGTTTCGGCTGTCACTTCAGCATTCATCAGAAGTTGTCGGACTTCCTGGTGTGACGTATCTTATATAGTCAGCTGACCGGGAACTCCGACATGACGTGTTATGAGAACAGCTGACCGGGCACGACAACTTACAATGAAGCGCTTGTGCCTGGTCTCGTCTGTCCTCCGGCCCCCCGCTGGTGACTGAGGATGGAATCCCAGGTGTGTTGGACCGGGACCGGGTACGAGCGGGCAAACACAAACACCAATTATCTCGTTTTCACGAGAAAACGATTATTGTTATCCCGAGATAACGACAAAATTAACTCGTTATCTCGAGAAAACGGCAAAGAAAGAACAGTAACGGAAAACGACCGCTCTCGGCTTCCGTAGATACAAACTGATTTCAGAACAAAAGTTTATAACAAATGGTGATGAAAATAAATATGATTTCATGTTTTGTGTAGCACCCACACAGGTGACAGCTCGCCAGCTGATACCGGCCATCAGCATCTCCAGGACCGACCCGCTCCTCCAACGGAGATACGTGCTAACACATATTTTCATACATTCTTTTACACATATTCACAAATGATTACCTCTTAAAAACATCAACGTTATGTCCCAATATAGTGTGAGAGCATCAGCAATAAAGCCAACAGTCGCGCTGTGCGTGCGTGCGTGCGTGTGTGTGTGTGTGTGTGTGTGTGTGTGTGTGTGTGTGTGTGTGTGTGTGTGTGTGTCCCAACGGCGTAACTACCGCCGGTGCAGGCGGTGAAATGCACCAGGGCCCTAGTGCCATAGGGGGCCTACTCTTGGGCCCATGTGATGCCAATACAGTGGCAGCCTCCCTCAGCGATGTTTGCACAACATTGCTTTTTATCTTGCCATACCTGTCACTGCTGCGTCTGCAGGGCGCTCTTTTTCTAAACTCAAACTCATCAAAACATACTTGGGCAGTATGGGACAGGAAAGACTCAGTTGGTTGGCAATGCTCTCAACAGAGAACAACAGAGCCAGGAATTTGGACCTAAGCAATGTTGTCAGCGACTTTGCTGAGCGGAAGGGCCGCAGGGTGAACTTTTAATGGGTGAGTACAGTTCAGTGTTTATTACGCACTGGGATCAGTGATTTACTAAGAAAACGCTTCTTATATTCTGTCTGTGTGAAAGCATTTGGCCGCTGTGCCATTGATGATGAATAATGAATGTGATCAGATGCAGTGTTTCATCCATTCATACTGAGACAGTGACAGAAGAAACGGCCCTTGCACTGAGACATGCAGCCTCACCAGGTAGCGCTGTGCTGTCCAGGGTCCTGAACTGTACATCTGATGAGATTATGGTATATCCATTATTTGTTTGAAGCAATAATGCAATCGACGATCACTGGCGAAACACGACTGTGCGCTGTGAGCGCGCGTTTTATACTCCTGACGTGGGGTGATGCGCACCAGCCGTGCGTTCGATTTTCTTCATGAGTTGTGTGTGCGCCATAAACACAAGAGGCACTTGCTCCCTCATTGCATGCGACGTGCGTCTTAGACCACGGATTTTCTTCCCATGGTGCCTTAAAAATA
>NW_007577811.1:123227-181632 GCF_000690725.1 Stegastes partitus
CTCCCACCTCCTCCTTCTCCTTCTTCTCTTTCTTCTGGTCCTCTGGTCCTCCTTAGTTTCTTATTAATTTGCTCAAAATGGAGTGGAAACATGTTGTTTTGTGGCCTTATTTATTTTATGCAGTTTTGTACGTGCAGTGGTCATGGTCCAGTTACTGTGCATGGTTATATGCTCTGAAATGCATGTTGCACAGGAAAATATATTGAATATTGAATTCTAAAAAAAAACTGATTCGAGACTTAATGACAATGGGAAAATGTGGGTGAGACCAGTTGAGAACCCCTGCTTTAGAGTGTGTACAATTTAAAACCCATTTACTTGCTATTTACTTAAATTGAAGCAAAACTCTATCCAATTACTATAAGTGAAGGAAATCAAATTACATTATAGGCTTGTCATTATACATTAGTTCCACATTTTAAAGCATATAAATGTAACAAATATAACAATGAGAATTTCAAATAGATAGGTTTTTGTTTGTTTTTTTTGTTTTTGTTTATTTATATAAATGCAAAAAACAGAGATTGTCTGTTTTGTTTAATCTAATCTTAAGCTATCGATCCTTTCTCATTATAAACCACTGAATTAGTTCAATCATCTTTGCTAAGCAGCCACAGACAGACAGACAGGCCTAAGTACACAATCATCAGCAGTATTAGGAGTACGGTGGGAAGAGGACACAGCCCTCACCCCAGCAGGGTAAAAACAGACAGTGTGTGACAGTTTGTGGATGTTAGCCTTTCTCAGCAACTAGCAACTCTGTCAAATCAGCAAAGGAAGTAGAGTAAATGGGGTGTGCTGTAGAAACATGATTATCTCCTAGGTAGAAACTAGACCAGTCAATAAATGCTTATAGATAAATGGAGACAGCGGAGGACTGAGTCCATCCCTAATTCTGGGCATTAGTTTGACGAACAGAAATGCTAAAAAAGGCTTAGATGAATTTAACCAATGCATTGCTTGCTGGACTACTAATGGGTTGCAGTGTTGGTTTCTACATCTCTCTCTCTCTCTCTCTCTCTCTCTCTCTCTCGCTCTCTCTGTGTCTGTTTTCCTGTTTCTAATTCTTTGTATGTGTCACTCTCTTCCCTTCTGCCTTGTAGCCTCTTACGCTCCTTGTGGTTCACAGGCTCAGTGGAGATTGACAGATGCTGGGGAAGGGAGGCAGAAGGGTTATCAGCCCATCTGACAATCAAAGTCCTCTTAGAGCAGCAACACCAGCCTTGCACAGGAACGAGAGCAAAAAGTTGGGAGGATGAGATGTAGTGAGATTTATTGGTTTATTTTGAACACATTTTAACATAAGAAGTCTCACAAATGCCTCCATACTCTAAATTACATGCTCGCTACTTGATAGAGCCAGCGTTGGGTGAATCATATCCAAATGATCAGAGATGGAAGATGGGTGGACAACCCATGGAGTCTCAGTATGGGTAGTTGACTGATGTGGAGGCCATCAAGAGACTCACTGCTTCATGTTCTCCCAGCGTGGCATCAGTCCGAGCAAGTGCGTTGCCTAAACCTTGAAAATATACCCCACTGAGCATAAAGGGGCCTGAGCAGGGGGTAGTGACAAAGAAATCTGCTTTCCTCCCTGGAAATCACCTCCACAAATTCCTTAAAAAATGGATCTTTTGATACTAGATCTGCTGCAACCCCTTCTTTTTTCTCCTTTGTCTTCCCATTTCCTCATTGTCTGCCTTACCTGCCATTGCTGCCCATGACTGAGCAGGGAATTTGGCAAGCTGGTTCTGTTGTGTGAATGGTTGGACAAGAATGGAGGCCTGATCATTTTCCAGATGGTGTTCGTAAGGTACAAAGCCTGTCTACAGGCTGGGAGTTTCAGCCAAGCCCCGGGTACAACACTGGACCACAACATTAGTGGGCACAGGTTAAACTGTGTGTCACATGACATTTGTTAGCCCTTTGTCAACGGGTGTGTAACTTCGCCAGTTTGTGAGTAGTCTGACATAGCTGGACATATCGACACAGAGCTGTGTCAGTGCTGGGAAATCATATGGTTGGACCTTATTATTCAAACTGCCATGGGGGGAAAAAGGCTCTGACATGTTTGTATTTCTTTAAACTACTCAAAGTCATTATAGGTAGTGCAAAGCCCAGGACATAGCAACGATGTCAACGTAGCGACAGGGCAATTGCTTTAATGGAACATTTGTAGCAACAGAAATTTTAATAACAGTAACATGCAGATAGTGAAAGGGAGAAGAATTTAATGCTCTAAGAAAATAACAGGCTTATGTTCAAAGTCTACACTTGATGAGTCAGGCTTGTTTTTGAACAAACTGCAAAAAGGCATGTCTCATTTAAACATGCTAATTTTGCGACTTGTTAAAATTCTGCAAAATGTAGTAAGTGGATGTGCTAAACTGATCATGGCGTGTGAACCACTAGAGATGATCTGTTTGTTGCATTTAAAAATAACTTTATGATGTGCTGGGTCTGGGCTGACCATGATGAGCCAACTGTATCACTGGCAATTTACTGGACATCACTATTGAAGTCGTTTATTTACTGTTGCTGTATCAAACTGTAGACCAAGATGCTACTTTGCATGTGCTATGAGCCCAAACATACAACAGTCTGGCCATACAGTGAGCTGCCAGTGAACAAGTTTAATTGGTAACAAGCTCTGCAAGTCTGGAACTGGCCACACTGAAGACAGAAATAAAAAAGCGTCTCCAACTGTTTTATGCCCCAGAAATAAGTCAAAGACTTTAGCCAGAAAATCCTGTTAGTGCTTTGGTTATTATAGTAATTGTGTAATGAGTAAAATCTAATAACCATTTCCTAACCCAATGCACAGGAAGAGCTGAAGAGAAACCACACATGCGAACGTGCTCAAAGTGAAAGATGACTCAAATAAAGTTGGCAGTAAGACAGAGAATTGTTGCCTCAGGATAGACCCATGTAAGTCTACAAACCTTGACCTTCCCTTTTGACTGAGAGATGTATTATGTTTTTACACATCTATCATCCCTGTTAGAGCTTAAGAAACATCAAATAATACACTACTGATAGAAGGAAACATTTCTGAACCTCATTTTTAAGTGTTGGCATTATTGTGGAACAGCATAATGCTTCCCTTCTGACTCCTCCATGTGTATACAAACCAACAAATAGACAATCCTCATTTTGCAAAGTTCAACATATTACTCAAATTTCAATCACCCAGACAACTAATGTAACCATGAATAATTACATAATACAATACCCTGTTGTATGTCTGCACAGCAGCAGCAGAACAGTCTGAAGATGAAAAAATGTTCTCAGTCCAAGAGGAAAACATTAAAAATCTGTGATGTGATTAAAGCTATTAGTGTTATACAGTGTCAGTAGTCCACTTAGGATACAGGGTCTGATTCTCACCGGGGTCGCCATGCTACAAATATCCCAGAGTGTTTTTGACATTGTCACCCACCATGAGGCACCTAACGTTAATCCTTTGGGCAGATTTTCAAAGCACTGATTTTGTTGGTGCTCTGAAACATGATATCACATTTCTAAACATTTTTTGTAGTGGATCCTCAAGGCACAAATGGTGTCTCTGAGGCACAGAGGGCTGTTTTGGCACACACTGTGCTGTCTGTAAACACTAGCAACATGGGAGTGACGGCAAATGCTGACTGTCTGTACCACAAATCCTGCTCCAAAAGGCTCTGTGGCGGCTCTCTGTACCTTTCTGTTTTCCCCCCACTGTCCTCTGTAAGCCACAGCCTCATTTGTAAAAGAAGAAAGACCTCTCTTAGCAAGCTGTGCCCTTCTTTACTAAAGGGGGGAAAAAAATGGAGAGATTATGAGCTGGGTTAATTTGATGTCGTGAGGAAGCTGTGCATATTATGGTTCATGTGTCGTATATTACCGTGCATGAGTGTATGTGCTCCTACTTAAAATCATGGTTTTTTGTATGTGTATCATTCTGAGTTATTGTCTGTGTGTGTGTGTGTGTGTGTAGCCCATCATTTGCTGTAAGTGTGGAAACGAAAGCTTTGTATGTGACCAGGTGTGTATATGTGTTTTATCTATCTAAACATCAGTGCCGCACTGCACCATGCTCTTATATGCAAACACAGACCGGCAAAAAACCCACTGAGTCATTGCATGAGTCTTCTGTCATAAGCAATAGCTTTTTCAGAACTCCTTCGCATTTATTATAGGCTTACCTTGCAAACAGAATATTGGTGACATTTAACCATTGTGCTGTGCCACCATTCTATCCTGTCCTTGCTCCTCTGCACTAATCGACTATGTTAATGCGTGAGTTAAAGACCGTGGTAAACCGTATTAATGACTAGCCAGTGAATACAGTGAAGGAAAGGAAGCCTTTGCATAAGTGGAAGCGGGGCCAGCTCAGAATCAGGGAGTGGGTCTAGCCAAGAAGCCCGAGGGTTTGTAAAGTCTGAGACTACAAAAACTGTGCTGGCTGTGATCTCAGAAGGTTTTGAAGGGGTGCTGCAACCTCTGAGATCCACAAAGTCCATGGCAGAGCAATTAACCCACAGACACTTGATGACCTCAGCATGTAAAGCAGAGGAGCATAAAGCAGTGTGACATTTGTGTCAGAGACACACAACTGCCCTGCTCTGCTACTGAACATGATAATTTCTCTTGTCAGGATGTGATTATCAGCTCTGGGCTTGCTCAGTCTTTTTTCCCTCCCATTTATGGTGCTCTGAGAAAAAAGCTCCCAGGATATGGATGCATTATGCCAGAGCCAGTGTCACTTTCCTGCAGACACGTCCTCTCACCGGAAATCACATGGAGAGGTTCTGTTGTTGCACACTAACGATAAGCGTCATGATGCTCTTCTAAGCTCTGAGTATGTTCGGCTGTGATGCTTTTGTCTGTTACGTTCACAAGGCTACCACAGTAATATAACGCTGTCCACTGGTATGAGACAAAATAACTAGGAGCGAAAAAGCAAGTGAAAGAGATGAAGTGAGAGAGAGACACCAGAGGGAGGGAGGGAATGGCTGAGCTGACTGTGCCCAGTCACCATGGCAACCCCTTTGACATGCAGCTGCCATACCTGCTACCACTATCGGGGCTGTACTGAACCATTTACTTTGTGTCTTCGCATTAAAGAGATATATACACTGTCACATTTAAATGTCGAATATACAACATATATATGTATTATATAGATACTGTAGCGAATGTATGTGTCTTTTTAGTTAGCCTGTCAGTATTAAAGTACCTTCAGGGGTTTAGTGATAATGTCTGAGAGCTGATGTTTGGCAGAAAAAGCTGCTTTAGGGGAGTTTTCAGACAACCTCTCCCCTGTAATTATTTGGAATTATTATCACTCTTGTAACTGAAGGACCCTGGTGTATGCATATGTATGTTTCTGTGAGTGTTTCAAGGTATTCATTCTCCAATGAAAAGGTAAAGCTTCAGGGCAGATTTCTGAACTTAACACAGCTTTCGTTTGCAGAAATTCCCTCTGTGTGGTGGTGTTCTTTCCTGAGGAGTTGGTGCTTGTGATCAAAGAGGGCCTGTCAGTTCTGAGTTGTGCAGAATGACCAGTGGATACTGCCTGAGGCTTTGTGACATCTGTACAGCCTGACAAACTGTGACAAAACACCTGCGGTTCCCAAATCTCAGCACACACTGTATGCAAAAAGCTGATCCTTGATAACTTTACTGTCTTACAGATGCATATGTGTATGTGTCGGCCATATGTGTACACAGACGACAACTACATGCAAACATCTGCTTGAGCATAGACACATACTGGCTGCTGACAGACAGGAATATTCTCATTGGGACCTCAACACACTGAACAACACCTGTAGCAATGTAATTCTCCTCTGGGTTCTCTGCAGAGATGCTGTGTTTGTATTTTAGCCGAAGTGTTGTTTTGGCCCCAAGAGATACTAACGCCAGTACATAAACACATGGATGCATGAACATTCACAAATACACACAGACATGTGTGTCTGCTCACTCACATTCCAGCCAAGAAAGATGCTTCTGAGCTTTGAAAAAAGCTGCAATAAACACAGCAATGAATTAGTAATGGTGCTGTCAAAAGCAGCTCGCTGCTCACATCACTGTATCTGGGCAAACCTCTCCTTATATGACACCTTCTTGTCATTCACTCTCTTCATGCAGGGAATGGGACACAGATAGCCTTTCAAAGCAACACGTAAAGTAGCACTTCTATATTTTCACGTCCCTTAGGCAAAATAGGTGAATTCAATGGAAATGTCAACAACATCTTTCATCATGATTCTTGAGGCATTAGGCCTATTTAAGTTTGTTGCCATAGTGAAAAATAGAGTCGTGGGAAACCATTGACAGCACTAAATAAATTAGAATTGGGTTTGAGGTAAAAAAAAAAGAAAAATGTTTGTTCGTGCTTGCTGTATGTAGAGCATGATTCTCTTGAGAGATTAGCCAAGAAGGCAGCAAGTGTTTACGACTATATAAATGTTGTTCTGTCACAAAAAAAATGTATGTATACAGTAGAATTAGTGCTTCTGATCATTTACATCTTCTCATTTAAATAACATTTGATGAAACGTCCAAGTGGGAAAACCACATTTGTGATTTTCAAGAATTTCTTTTTAACTTATCATTAAATTTTCTTTTTTGTTTGGACCCAGAAGCAGAACACAGAGTTGGGGAAAAAAGGTGAATTTATTAAGCAAACAGGGGCAGCTGAGGTCTGGCTGGAGGTGATCAGCTGTGTCGGAAGATAGCGAGTTGGCTGAACACTAAAAAAAGGCTGGAGCACAGGTGAGTGGAATTAGCTGCTGGCGGTGAAGCACACAGGAGCATCTACACACGAATGAGATCAGCAGAGTTGCAAACAAGAAGCACTAGAGAAGAATACTTAGCTTGTGTTACTGGAGGAGTCACTGTGGCTGTACCAGGTACAGAACAATCTGGCACCAGCGAGCAGGAGAAGCCAGGGTTTTATGGAGGTGTGGATGAGGTGAGATGATTTTGCAGGTGTATTGAGTCGGCTGCAATGAGTCCTGCCACACCCTCAGCTGCACACTGAAAGGAATGATGAGAACAAAAAGAGAAGAGGGGAGATTAGCAGGGGAAAAAAAACAAAACGTGAACCATGTAAAAACTCAGCTTGTAGCAGGCAACCAGTTTTATTGCCCAAAAACAGCTTTACTTTCGAATGAACGAGTCTACAGGCACTCAAGTGGATATATAGAACATACAAACAGAAATGTCTCCGATTGGAATTGTATTTGGCATGGTATTCAATTGAAATTATAAAGTTAACTAAGATGTCAATGAGACAAAGACATATGACAAATACAGTCTTTATAATTTGCCAACATTTAGAGACAAACTACTTAACAATTTGTATGCTACTGGTTCCCTTACAGTTAAAATAGTTTGAGTTTTCAAGGTTCAAGATGGCATGCACTTGGGAGTTGGTAACAAAGTGCAGCTTCTCCGACATAATGTGCGAATGAGTTTGTGAGCCAGTGCTCGTGTCGACTAACACTGGACACATTTGTATCTGCTTTTCTGCAGCCCTCATTGATTTTATCTTCAGGCATCTTTAAGTTTTTTGTGATGAAACACAATTCAAGAGCAGGGGGACTTTTCAAAGACAGCAACTTCTATGACCACGTCAGCAGCAACAATATAAAACACACATTCCCTCAATGAGCTATATCGGTGCTAATCACAGGGGTTGATGTGTTTAAATATTTCAGTGACATTTCATCATCATCAGAGGCTTATAGCGGACAAGAAGCATTATGTTTTGTCATTGCAGAATATGTTTTCTTTATATTTACAAGCAGTTAAGGTATACTTAAGTCAAAAATAAATGCTTGTACTGCTCACATGTCTGTCACTCAATAAAACACAAGGCCAACTTTTAACAGAACGTTTTTGAATTAGGATTTTATTTAGCGAGGCACGGTATCTGAAAATGGAGTCTGAATAAACTTTGAATGAACAGCAATTTTCCGTCCTAAACAGTATCAAAATGAGACAGCAGGGAAAGGTTTTCAAATGTGTCAATTGTTGTTTTCCTGAACACATGACATGCTTCAAGTGCCACATGAAACTACCTTGATGCATCTGCTATTTGCTTAGTTTGATTTTGTATCATCAATATTACATTTGTTGAATTTCAAATTGAAAAGACCATTCACTGTGCTGCAGCTGATGCTTCAAATCTTTTACTTGCAAAGGAAAAGAGAGTAGATTAAAACATAAATAACATCCATAAATTACTGCTGTTGAGTTGTGTTAATTCTTATTATATTCAGAGCATTGAGAATAAATTAAATCACAGGAACTGAATGTGTGCTTAGACCCAGAGCTAAAAAGTAAAATCTTTCATAATATACTTTCTGTCTGTACAGATAATGTTATTGAGGATCCTGAAATACTCATGGGATCTGCTGCAGCAGAGTGACTGAGTGAGAGTTTGTTATTGCTGATCATTTTTATGTCTCATTCTGTCTTCGCTTTTGGAAGTTCAGTATTGTTCACTGACTTCATACTGTTATTTTTATTGCTCAAACATATTTTACACCAGTAAAGCTCATCTAATTTGAATTTGATAAAAGAACAAAGACAGAGAGAAAGACAGACAAACAGAGCCAGGAAAAAGAGACAGAGACAATATTTCTGCCTAACTCTGACAGACTTGAGTCTTTCACATCTCTGCCGACTTTGAAAAGTCATGATTGGAATACTGAATATGAATATTCGTATTCTCTTTCCATTGTGCGCCTGTGTTTGCAAATGCACTTCAAACCCCAAAGACTGACACTTTCAGCAGCCTATATTTTTTTGCTGTTGAGGCGATATGGTAACAGAGATAGAGGGCTTTGTTGCAGCTCATTGCATAATGTCAATAGACAATTAGGCATTTACTGGATTCTACCCGCAAGCTAATTAGAGCTACGTAATTAGCAGAGGGAGAGTCTTAAGTGTTCCCAAATGGAGCACCAGATAGCCACTTAGAGAGTGCTGTACTGCGCTCCGGCCTGACACTCCAATCACAACCCCAGAGACACTCAGACGAGGACTAGAGGTGCTTGACAAGGCTCAACATGGCGTTAAGTCAGGATAAGTGGTGTTCAGTAGTGACAAGACTGCAGAGCTGCTTGGGGTTTTTTTATTTATTTATTTATTTTCTGAAAATGGTTGGGGCTATTTTTCAATGGTATAAGCTCGCATTTTCAGTCCTCAAGCAATGGGGAGAAAGATTTTAAGGCTTTAAGGCTGCACATTCACTTTGGAGAGGAAGACTGCTGTTCTTTGCACAGTTTCCTCTGTGCCTATGTCTTCTAATGAATGCAGTATTCATGTAAACATGTTAATGAAAGCTGAGTAAACAACTTTTCAAGATGCCAAGCTTTTGCTAGTTACACATTAAAGTGAATCTCATCTCCTTGACCTCACCTCATCTACTATCTCATCTTGCTCCTTTGACCTGCTCCCCTTTCTGTCTCCTTTAAGGGTTCATTTCAAAACTGCCTTATCTCCTTTGCTCTGATGGACTTCCAGCCGTGATGCAAGAATTTCCAAGACTGGCGTGTCTCTTTGCATCGCTCCTCTCTCGCCCTCCTTTACATTTCTCGATCCATTTAAACTGCTCCTTGTGATGTGCACAAATCAACTATTCTGTCTATCCCTTGCTCTCTGTCTTCTGCCCACCAGTTTATCCATGACTCTTTGTCTTACTTCTTCTATGACTCAGTCAGGAGCACCAAATAGCACATTCAGGTCACGCAGGTTCTCATCAAACATAGCTTTTGTGACAACTATGAAAGGATCAAATTATACATGTGAAAAGGGAAGTCTATGTTAAATCTGTAAGTAGTGAGTACCTTGAATGCGACACCTAGACTGTTGCTGGTTATTAAACACTTACAATAGTTATTATTGAAACGCATTCAGTACTAATTCTATTGCAATTGTGCCATACATCTAAGCAGATACATTTACTTTTACGAGAGCAGAACACAGGCACAGGTGAAAATTAAAGACTATGTTTGAGAAATTCTCCCATAGTCCTTATGCAAAGTTTGCTGTAGTGGGATATTTACTAGTATTCTGGTATACAGTGGACCTACCAACACAGAGGTTGAGTCTGTGAAGGTAAGCTGACACAGAACATTTACAGTGTAAAACATTTTATACAGTTGGTCAGACAGTTGGCAGGGGACTGTATATGTAACTACAGAAGAGAATAGTGGTCAATTTGCATATACTTGCTACTGAACAGCAGGGGTGATGAAATGAATGGGTCTGGTAGACAGCAAAAGATAAACGAATGAGGGGTCTGGCAGATAGTTACCAATAACAAAAGGAAATGTCAAGGGGTCTGGTAGACAACAAAAAGTAAGGGAATTATCAATAACAATGGGTGATGGAGAAAAGAAGTGACACAAGAGGTAGGGGGTGTCTGTTGTAAAAGGATGTGCTGTTTTATTCATCAACTCTTACCTGATTTGGGGGGGAGTCAGTTTTTGCAGTTGTAACTTTCATATTTAAAGCTGATTAGCAGAACCAGCTGGAGGTGACTGCTATGAACTAGCAGTACTAATAATATAACAGCAGTTTGATTGTTGAAAATGAACAAATAATGTGTCAACTAATACGTTTCACCATCAGCTAGTAAATCACAGTTGACAGGTTGGTGTACCATGCTGTGGGTTCTAGTCCAAGAAATGGAAAAATCCATGCCAATACATTTGCTTTGTATAAAAACAAAATTGACATCTGTCAAATATTAACATTCATTTGTGACTTTGGATGTCGTAGGTTTTCAAAATAATTCCAACCTGGACAACCTGATAACAGAGGAACTGGGCACATGTACAAATGCCCTGAGTAGTGAGACTGCTTGTTTCCATGTGTCTGTCTCCACACTGGTCCGCTCTGTGTGTCCTTTTGTGTGTGTCCAAGACAAAGACCTGACCTGTTCAGAGAAACAGATGCACAGGGAGCAAAGTAGACATTGCAGAGTAAAGGCGAAGCAGAGGAGAGCAGCAAAAAAAGCAAACACACAAAAAAAGAAACAGTAGAGACTCTCACATTAAGCTAAAATTAAATTAGTGGACATAAAATACATAAGTAATCAAATTAGACATTTTTAAATATGGCTACGTTTTGTTTTTTCGGAACACTAACTGCATGCTCCGGACTGCACTCATACACACTTATACGCTGCAGTGTCGGAGGTTGCTCTTGGTCAGTTTATACATGCAGGGAGGGCCAGCAATTCCAAAGAGAAGGACTCACATGCACTAACATGTACTAACAGGCATGCAAGACTGGACCAGCTCATAAAACAAAGAAGATCAGATTACAACAAACAGTGGGAGTGTGTCTTCATTCTCTTCTAAGGACACATTACTTCCCCACAAATTCACGTAGCAGATAATTGTTTACTGTTATATTAATGCATTATCATTGTTTAAAATTTTGTATATTCTGCCTGTAACACGGAAATCTCAAAGATATCTTTGTTTTCTTTGCTGGCACCTATGGAGCTAATTAGTAATTATGGTTGTGTGTTTTTTCAGGTCACTTCCTAGAGATCTAAAAAGTGCCACCTGTGTGGGGTGCCTTGGTAGCGCAACCGGATAAGATGTCGACCCATGTACAGGGCTATAGTCCCCGACACAGAGTCCAGCCAGCGGCTCATTTGATAATAATATTTGATCAGGTTAAATCAAGGAGTAACTCAAAGACGCATACACTGTCAATTAATCATTTACATACATTTACTCTGGTGGTGGTAAGCCACGATTGTAGCCACAGCTGCCCTGGGACAGACTGATAGAGGTGTGGCTGCCATTCTGCGCATACGGTCTCTCCAACCAACCTCAAACAATCCATTCATACACATTCATACCAGACAAGGTGGGTGACCATGACACAGGTTACAGGGTGGAATCGAACTGCTGATCATTGACCGACTCGCATCACCTGCTGCATGTCCTTCCCCTGCCCTCTCCCCGAATGTTTCCGCTTCACCATCCTGTTAAATAAAGGTGAAAAATGCCCCCCCCTAAAAAAAAGTGTCATGTGTCCTGTGTGACGTTGTAAATCTCATGAGCCACGCGTCCATAACAGTTCTAGGTCACCACATATGACAGCAAAAGGAAATAATGCATTCTGAGATAAGGAAAAACAGCAGAGGAATAATAGCATGTCACTTCCAACACAGGTAAGTTAAAGAAAAAAAACGACAGAAAAGAAAAGGAAGAAAGAAGAAATGAGGAAGAAAAGTAACTGTTGGGTGATGGAACATGTATTACTAACTGCACGGCTTGTAACTTTGCATAGCGATGCTGCCTCTGTAATGGTGTAAATGCAAGGATTTTTATATAATTTAATTAGTGGGTCCCCATTCTGTCACCTCATCTGGTGATAGTGACAGACATTGATTTAAATGAAATTCTTTGGGACGACCACTTTAAGCATTGAGGAATGACACAAGCATAAACTTGCTGTGAATGAAAGTACAGCCATTGATCACATATTTTGAAATCCATACCTAACAAATTGCTGAAGACCATGAAAGATGCTTGAAGATCCAATAGAAGCTAATAAATGGACCTGCATTTAGGGATTGTTTTGTCAAATGTGCCATGAGCCTGAACAGAATGATCAGTTCTTCCACACATGAATAAACTTTTTAACTGATTTAAATTGCTGATGAGTTGGCCGAATCCCAGATATCTCAGTTCCTTGAAACAACTGGTGTTTTGGCTGTTACAAAATTACATCAGTAAGGTCAAACCTATTCAGGAGCTTTATAAAAATGGCATTGTTTCAGCAAATCTGCCTAACTATCGCAACGCCATCCATGCAGGAGGAGCCCTGTGATATTAAAACAAATATCCCAAGTGATAGTATTCTGGAGATTAGTCAGACACTGTCTACTTAGCTACCTCTTCACTTCTGTCCTCGTGCCGTTGCTCAGGCAGTGGCAGGAGTGTGATGACATTTCTTGTCACTGCCCCTAAATAATTCTCAATGAAATAAAGTAATTAGACCCCAACTCCTGTGATAATAGAACTGTATTATAAAACAGCAGGAATGCACATCCAGGGAACTAACTTTGCTCTGAGAAACACCATTTACATTTACTCTTCTTTCCTAATTTATACCCTTTGAGTTGATCTTTGTGTTTTATTCAGTTCACAAGTGCATGGGAACCTTCAAGCCAACAATCCATACTGCCTGGGGCTTGGATTCTGAAAAAAGTTAGCGTTTGGACTGTGGCTTCAACTGTAAATCTGTCTACTCCTGATAGAAGCCTCAGCCTCACTTGTTATCACCAGACACTTCTTAAGTGATTCCCAGTTGCATGCTTTCCTGAACTGGGACCCACAAATCAGATTGTGAATGACTTTGACGCTCCAGTGTCCGTCCAGTGTTTGAAGAGGGGACGTGCTGTGCGATGCCTGCCCGGACCCCAAGCCCTTATTAGTCTCCTACAGAAATGTCAGTGAACCTTTTGCTCTCGTTGGTCAATCAAAGGTACTCCATGCTGCCATGGCATCTCGTTCACTTTCATTCACACAAGCTGATTTCCAGCTAAATTGTTGTGCAGAAAAAATTGTAATAACAAAACGTGTCCAAAATATAAAGCACAGCATACTTTTCAATTCTTCTGACAATGACAAAAACCATTTAGCAGATATTATATTGTACATAACTGCAGATTAATCTATTTCCTTTATATTTCAAATACTCCATATGTATAGCTATAAATCTGCACTTATATTGCACTTTTCTACCATAGTGGTACTCAAAGCACTTTACTTTGTGTTTCTCACTCACCCATTCTAACACCAGTGACGACAGAGCTTGCAGTGTCTTGCCCAAGGATACTTCAACATATGGAAAGGCAGGGGATTGAACTTCCAACCTTGCAATCAGTGAACAATCTGCTCTGCCACCTGTGCCACAGCCTGTCATTTGAACCATATGTGAGCTATACACCAAGTTCAACGATGGTCAACAGCACATTTTGCAGCAGGACATAAATGTGAACCTACTGCAGTCAAACTGCATTTGAAGGTGGATACTACAGCTATTGAGGCCATTTGTCTATTTTTTTATTTTTATTTTTTTAAAGAAGACAAAAGCAATTTTGGATATACAAGTGGAAACATCCAGAAATTCTGGCTAATTTAGGCCTCTTGGCAGTTAACATGGAGTGCTACTGGCTGTAATTCATAATATAGATTCAACAACCATTGGTAAAGGTGATTTATCCTTATATTTATCAAGTCAATGTTGTTAATGCACCATTTGTTATTATTTAAGTCCAAGTTTGTAATCTACTGATTCCAATTAAGAGGTTACCTTTTATTCATGTTATTTTAACACCTACAGAGTCAATGGCACCTCTCACACATGCAATCCCACACTCGTCCCACATTATTAAAGGTTAAGGTGTCTAGATAGGATTAGTTGCCTCTCTTTTTGGAGTCAAGTTGATATTGGCAAATAACTAGTCAGACTGTCAGCGCAAAGAAACAAGTGTGCCTGTAACCACAGCACACCATAGCAGTAAATCATGGAGCAAAGTAGAGAGAGAATCGTGTAGGTAGTTGGAACTGAAGTGATACCAACACAGATATTGCACCAGTCAAATGACAGTTTGGAAATTGGAACCAACAATCAACCAGTCATAGACAAGACCTTTTATAGGACACGGTTACAAAATATAGAAATAAAACTTCACTTTTTCTTTTTTAGTAATTCCTATGTGGAACAAATGAGTATTCAGATCAGAGCAATTTCTTCAAGTCTCTACATTAAATTCGATTATCAGCAAACCTTTGATCATAGGTTTATTTGTATATTTTTTTCCACTCCCTGCATGGTATGTTGGTATAATTCTTCCCACCTGTCTCCACTCTATATCTCTCAATCTTCCTCTCTGTGTTTGGTGTCAGCCAAAGAGAAAGGAGTGGCTGCTGTACTGGTGTGACAGAGTGGGCTTTCTGTGTGGTTGTGTAGCTGCTGCGAAGCTGTCAACTGATCGCCAGGGGAGGTAGACTTATAAAGACAACGAGGCAGGAGTGTGTCACACAGTATTGAGCTGTCACACACAGACTTCCGTCACTGGGATCTACATAGTATACAATAGGTCAGTCCCACTGAGACAGAGCTATACATTGAAATATGAATGCTCAAAGAAATCAGTATTCCATTTTAAGCAGGACTGTGCTTGTTGCATGACAATCAGTTCAACCTGGTTATTTGTATTTCTTAGTGAGAATTACTTAAAGCCTGAATTGACATCTGTGTATGACCTTCCCAACTGCCTATGATCATTATGTGTATGTGTTTGCTTTGTGTGTTTGCTGTGTGTTTGGCTAATATGGATTGTCTACTCTGACACTGATAAATGACATTGCTCCTTGAGTAGCGGCTCTCAGAAACTCCATCCCTACAGGCTGCCGATGCTCGTTGCTCCATCCTATTATTTATCTGTGAAGAGAGAGGTGGAGGGCCGGCTTCTGTCTGTCAGAAGACAATCCATCTGCACCGAGAACCAGTCCTGTCATCTGGCTGCAAGTCCCACTCCTGCTGTCATTTCCTCACACTCTGGACATTATAGCTTTTTTACTGTCATAAAAAAAAATCATTTTGCCACACCCAATAATTTCCACTGACAAAGGGTTTGTAGATGATAGATGTTGCACTGCTGCTTGGGTGTTTGAAGCTGATTGTCATGTAGAAATGTTGGAACTCTCTTCTCACTTTTTGAGGATAAGTAACAATTAATAACCAAAATAACCATTGTGCATGTATTTCATTTTTCAAGGGTGAAAAAAATCTTTTTGGACATTCTTTCAGGCTTCCCTTTCCTCTCTCCCAATGGTGCTGTTTGAATTTAATGGCAGCATTATTAAGAGACACACTGTCAGTTTTGGTGATAATTTGGTAGATCATACAAACCTTGACACTGGCTGGTCATCCTTTTTACACCAACCTGACATCAGGTGGCTACACTTCAAGCTTTCTGTCTTTGTACAACATCGAGAAGTCATGATGTTTTAAGATTGCATTCACTTGTATAGCGGAAATTAGCAAGAAAGGAGAATTTGCTTGTCTAACTAACTTTCTAGCTAGTTAGCTTCCATGAAAAATTAAAGCTAGTTATAGTAGCTTGTAAATATTTGTGCTAATTTCCAACACATGTTACTTTTTGTTCATGGTATTTCAGTACCTTCTGATTCCTCAGAAAAAGGTGTCTTTCTTTTATGGATCCAGATGTAGTGACAGAAAATGAGCATCCCACCAAAACCCACAGCAGCAGGTAGTCCTGTAACCCCCGTCATACGTACATGCTACAAACCGAACCTGCCACAAAGCAAGTCACAGGTGGGACTTATAAATGTATTGCAGAGAACTGGACTATGTGATTACGCATTCATTGCTCTCCATCCTCCCTTCTCACTTGATCTGCTCCCTGTGACGCTTCCTCCTCCCCAAAGTGAAAGTCAGGTTGAAGGATCACTGTTTTAAAACAGTTTTGGGGAGTCAGCACCCATTGCAGATGGTGCTTGACATGTTTACATAATGGTACTTCCAGGGTGCATCACAAGCATTGCAGGAGTTTTTGAAGCACTGTGTAGATGCACAAGGTGACAACTTCAACAGGGATGGCAGAAAAATTCAAATCAGGCATGCTTTTTGTTATTATAGACTGTTGAACTGGGACAAAATTCAAAGTAAATCAAGAAACATGAGACTTACCACTGAAGAACTGTGGCCAAGGCCATGTTCTGCTTTAGGGATATTTATTGAACTATGGTTATTATATGCAAAATATTTAATTATTCATTAATTAGACATAACACAGGAGGTCTCAAGAAACTTCATAACCAGATGAAGTGTTCTCTTCTGCACATGCAGGATACTTTTGGGTCGTATGAAGTTCATACAGCAAATCACATACAAGTCGCATTTAATTGGAAAAAAAAATCGGATTTCACAAAAACAATCTGAATTGTGCATTAAGTCCTGCAGTCTGAACATAGCCAATTTGTTGGATCGTTAAGTCAGACTATGCACCGTTATCCTTATTTGTGACATAAAATGTCATGTCAGAGTCGGAATCCAAGGCTGTCGGTATGTTAAGGCTATTTTTCATGGGTTCCGTTCGTTTTTCCTAAAAACCTGTCGATAGCAAGATTTTTGGATTGTTAAGGGTTGGATTATCAAGTCACAACTGTAGATAATAAATGATGATTAAAAGAATGACATTCCACTCCTCTTTCGCTGATTTTTGGGCCTATGTGTTTCATGTGATGATGTAGGAAGCTGCACTATCTTGTGTGGCCTGTACACCAAACTCACCTCACATGCTATATATATATATCCATCCATCCATTATCTATACACTGCTTAATCCTCACGAGGGTCGCGGGTGGGCTGGAGCCGATTCCAGCCGACTTAGGGCGAAGTCAGGGGACACCCTGGACAGGTCGCCAGTCCATCACGGGGCCACACTCAGAGACAGACAACCAAGCACACTCACATTCACACCTATGGACAATTTAGAATCACCAATTAACCTCAACATGTTTTTGGACTGTGTGGGAGGAAGCTGGAGAACCCGGAGAGAACCCACGCTGCACGGGGAGAACATGCAAACTCCATGCAGAAAGATTCCGGTGCCCCCACCGGGACGCGCCACCTTGCAGCCCGGTATATATATATATATATATATATATATATATAATGTAATATGATTTAATATAAGGAATGACATGTATCAGCATTTCTTTGTGTGCTGTTGTGTCACAGTATTTCCCTCAGTGCTCTGTCAGAATTTGTCCGCTGAACTCTTGAAAACCTCCAATGCTGGAGAGCATTTTAGCAACAGAATAACTTTTATCACAGTATTTTTATATCCATTGCTATTTTCTTGGGATATGATGTGTTTGAAACTAAACGTCAGCATGTTATCTTAATGTGGTCAAAAAATATCAAATAAGTCAAAACAGACATTCAGGGCCACGTGTTAATTCAGAGTAATGTTAGAGGAGCAGCGCTGTTCCAAAGTCCTCAGTAAACTGAACGAAACTGGTGAGAAAGGAATGCTAATCTGGCAACATGAATAGGACTGTTGTGTTTAACTTCAAAGACATTATTGTGTTACATCTCCACCAGTGTTTTAATTAACTGGGTCAAGGACCACATCTCCACTTCATTGTGCTGGTTTCAAAGAGCCTGTTATGCACAAACAACAATCAGTTCTGCCCGCTAGTCTTTGATTTTATCTGATTGCAGTCACCTAGTTCAGCAAAAAGGCAGAAGCAAAAAAATCCTCAATTTCTTAATGTTTTTTTTTTTTTTTTTTAAATGGCCACATTTAAAAAAATGTTGTGTGTCCAGCTGGGGGAGGCGAATGAAAAGACAACTGATGTTCCAACCATCTTCACATGAGGGAAATGCTTTAGTCATTATTTGGGATGATTGTGAAGCTTTTAGATGTGGAAGTATTTTCTTTTAAAAAGCCAGATGTTGCTTTTCAAGCTGTCAGTTTAGGAGGGTCAGAGAACAGGGTGTGACGAGGAGAAAACCGAGACAGTGAATAAAGGTATCAGACAGATTGACAGATAAAGAATACAGACAGACAGGCAGATGCACCTCATCACCTGAGAGAAAACGTGAGCATGAAAAGGAAGGATGATAGAGTTGGGTAGTTAAAAGACAGAGACCGGCCATTTCACAGGCAAGTCTTCTCCTCTGATCTTGTGTCCATTGGCTCATGTTTTCGGCATCCGTTCCCAGAATCTGAGTCCAGCCCATCAACCTGCTTTGTGTTTTGCTTCCTTCACTTTCATGCTCCTTCATGTCTGCAGCTAATGAATTTATTCTTTACAAGAACTCAGCTGTCTGTTGTTGTTGTTGTTGTTTTATGGCTGTTTTGATTGCAGATCATCTAAGAATGTATCATTCTACTTAAAGAGAACCAAATGTGTATTTATGGGTCAGTGTCAGCACAGGTAAACATTCGTTTTCTTTTTTTCTTCTGTTTTTTTAATCTGTGAAATGAAAAACATTTTAGCCCAAAACTTTTAAACCACTGTTCCATGTTAAGAGTTTCATTGTGACCAAAGTATTGTTAAGCATCCTGAAATTGAGAAAAGAGTTAGTCAAGTTTAAGTCACAGAAGCACATGAACAAATGCAGCAGATAATACTTCTATTAGTCTGAAAGTAATAAAAATGATGGGACAAAAAATAGATTCCTGCACACGGCCTAACTTGCAATCATAAATTGATTAATGCAACGTTTCGGTAGTAGACCTTTATTAGGCAAAATAAAAATGACAGTAACATAGATGGTACATAATATACTAGTTACAATTGTTCTTACCCTCAGTAAATCCTCAGGCCTGTCTGTCTATTTTCAATCTGTCCCTCCCAAATTAAAAGTTTATATGGTCATTGGTTTGTCATTGCTTACAGGTTTTAAAAGCCCATATTGTGACTGTGAAAATATGAGTTTAAATGACACACACACACACACACACACACACACACACACACACACACACACTCCTGAATGGCTTGTTTTTATTTATAATTGCAGGTATGATTTTGTCCAACATATTTCCTGTGCACTGTGAGAGCCAGCTGGTAACTGATATGAGCTGAGGAGCAGGTACAGTGGTTGGGTTAATGAGGGTCAGAGCCGCTGCTGGTTGTCAGAAAGCTGAAAGCAAAGAGGACCTAGTATATATTAACCCAGTTAAATGTGGCTTTAAAGTAATGTAGCCCAGAGTTGCCTTTTCCTCTTAAAGGTCTGTACCAGTAGCCTTGTCTGTAAGGCAGTCTCTTAAAGTCTGGACAAGCGTCCCACTTAATGCAATTCAGTTCAATTCAATTCAGTTCAATTCAATTCAATTCAGTTCAGTTCAGTTCAATTTTATTTGTGTAGCGCAGTTTACATATGTCATCACACAGTGCTTAACAAAGTAATGTATAGACCTTGCAAACTCCTGATGGTGACCTAGGTATTTAGTAGAAAAAATGAATTTTAAGGTGTATTCATAGTACTGGATGTATTAACTAGACATACTGGCATTAAACATGTTTGCAGAGAAACACGTATGTTATGAAACATTGCCATCTTTTTGCAGACAGTCCCCCTAATTCAAAAGATGAAAAACCCCCTAGAGGGACAAGTGTTTTGATCTGACGCCCCCATCAACAAGATAATTGTTAACTGATAGAAAATAAATCTATTTCAGGACCTAGCAGGCTGCGGTTGGTTTGTCATTGTGCTTGTTCTCTCTGCGGACGTCTCTGGATCCAGAGCTTGACGTTCCTGACTTGCAGCCGCTGGCCTCACCGACCCCCAAAATACTTATATTCATATTTATTGTTCTGTTCTATTGCTTGCTCTCCATCTGCTATCCTGTTGTCCCCACCCCCTCATCCCCACTCTCACCTAACCAGTCGAGGCAGATGGCCGCCTTCCCTGAGTCTGGTTCTGTCGGAGAATTTTTTTCCCCCCTCCCATGGGGGAGCAGGTTTGGTTTCTTCCTTCCATTGCCAACCGTTTGCTCAGAGGAAGTCCAAAGGCCACTTTGGATTGTTGGGTTCTCTGTTTAAATTTGTAAAATCTATACCATACTATGTAAAGTGCTATGTGATGATATATGTTGTAAACTGTGCTATACAAATAAAATTGAATTGAATTAAGATTGAATTGTCAGGTAATGCAAAAAAAAAAAAAAAAAGTTATTGTGTCAGTTGGTAATGGGAGACAACACGTCTCATGTCTTATTGTCCAATGTTTTGTTGATCTGTCCTTACACTGCAAGCGCCCTCCTATATTAATGTTACTGCTGTACAACAAAGTCTCCATGATACTTTTTTAAATAGATGTATGAATCTGCTTTCTCCGGAAAGCTGTTGTGCAACTTCCTACTTCATTAGCATGACCTGTAGAGCCACAATAGCTACATTGCTGATAAATACACCTGGTTGAAATAAACCCAAATTCTCCTTTAAATTGTCCCAATAGTGTTGACTCCAGACAGTAAAAATATTGTCATTCAGCCTCCACTGGACGTGGAATCGCAGTGCTTCAGCTGCAAAGGGAGCCTTTCCATTATGCGTTCCACTGTTACACTGATGTTGGGGATTGTAATGACTTGGTGCCTCTGGCAGTGACTGAAATGCTGGTATGCTTTATGAATCAGCCTTTAGACAGAGACAAGGGCAGATCTCTGGCAATTCCACCACCTACAATCATTTCTGGAGATGAAGACCTGTGACAAGGCCTTCCCCATGAGACTAAGACTCAATCACATTTGTTTATTACAGACTACACAGTCATTGCTATTGCTTGTTAGTGCACATTTTGAATCAGATCAAACAGGAAAGTAAGGTGTTGTCACCAAGGCTATGACTGGAGAACTGCCCTGAATCCACCAAGGACATACTGAGGATGGCAGGTAGTCACTTTGTGGGATTTTATATATACAGATGACCTCGGGCATGAGAACTGTTTAGCTCATTTATTGGTTTTCATTTCAAACATTTCAAGCCTCTTGCTTTTCTTTCTGAGGCCCTGCTACTCATGGCTCAGCGGTCTCCAGGCCTGAAAGTGTGAGTGTTCTAGGAGCCAAGAGCCAGTATAGATTTTGTTAGATAACACAAAGAATTACCTTTTAATACATCATTCAGTGATTAACACTTCAATTACTTGTGTCTGAAAGTACTTATTGTAAATACATGTAATAATATGTAAGAGACAAGGTTCTGTGTTGGCTGATGTGTGCTGCTCACAATGTCCATGATGAAATCACATACAAATATATATTGACCTTAATATGAAACATAAATGATAAATTCAATTACAAATCAAATGATGCAGCAACTGACTTCATATATATGTAAGGGATAATGCCCGACGAGGTGTCCATTATCAGAAATTAATGGACGACGCGGAGGCGTGAACCGTCCGACGCTTTGCGTCGGACGGTTGCTTCCGCGAAGTCCATTCATTTCTGATAATGGACACCTCGAAGGGCATTATCCCGCTTATACCATGGTCACTTACGAAAGATATTACTAAATAAATATTAAATCAATTATTAATACGTTAATGTTGTTTTTTACCGTTAAAATCGTAAGTTTTCCACAACAAGCGGCTGAGCGGACTATTTCATGTCTCTCGTTGTGACGCGTTGCCAAGGTAACCGGTCGGCCGCAGCTGTCTTGCCATTGTGATAAATAAACTGAAATAACGTATATTAACGTATGTTCTGAGTTTCTGTTGCCACGGTTACCAACTACCGTTTGAGTCAACGCATTAATTTAGAACAATCAGGTTATTTGACCGGAACTTCTTTATAGGTGTCCTATATCACTTTTTAATGGACACCCTGCAGCCAATCAGAATCGAGTATTCACCCAGACCATGGTATAAATATATATATTTTTTTTTTACTGGTTAAATACTGTATATAAAAAACTATTTGGACAACAGCCACTAATAAATGCCATAAAGCCATAAAGCCATCCTCCTTTTAGTAGTGAAATAGAACAGGAAGGTTGTGAAACATTCATTCTAATATTTTTGTTCACATTCAAAAGATTGCTGACAGATGAATACTCCATCAAGACAACCAAAAGGTAAAGCACAGCCAAGGATGATGTGTTTTATGTACAATCCTCTGATGTACATTTTCCTGTTAACAGTCAAAACTCTTTTACTCCCTGTGGTGGTGTGGTGTCATAGATAATGTATGAACATTGTTTCTGCAGTAAAAAATGTCTTCATAAAATTGAGAATTGATTTCCTCTTCAAGTTACTTTGACAAGAACTCTAGAACTAACATTCTTTTGAATATGAAATCGAGCATACTGTGAGGCTGCAACTGACTCATGCACATCTACTTTAATACTGCTTTGTCTGAAAATAAAATTACTGAGTTGGTAAGTTCTTTTCATTTCAAGTTTGGTAAAGATCAACACGAAGAAAACTTATATTATTATGTCAACCAGGCAGACACAAAACTACACTGATAACAGTTTATTGTAGTAAGAAAAACACAAATAAATATATATCTTACTTTTGACTACAATAGAATTTAATTTTTAAAAGTCAATGAACAGTTGCAACATAGCGGCATAAAATCCCAAACTTCACTGCAAATCAATAGATTTTTAATTTTGAGGCGCTTTCATCTGAAAATTGGTGCAGCTCACAGATAGCAAACTATCTTGACATGCTGACCTTTGAGGATTTAAACATCCAGAGATGTCAGATTGGAAGAAGCTTTCAAGTAAACAATAACAACAACAAAAAATCTTTTTATTTTACAGGAATCAATAGCACAGATACATCTCTTGAATAATGTGTGTGTGCTCACTGTCCTGTTAGCCACCGAGCAAAGCTAACAACCCTGTTAAGTGACCAACAGCAAGTACTGAAACAAAAGACAGAGGCTCTGCAATTAATAGAGGACGAGCTTGTTAGTGGCTGGCTCAGTAGCTAAGTTACAGTGAAGTAGAAATCAACCCTACCATTAGTCATTTTGTCATCAAGCTTCTGAAAACAAATTTTCTATGAAGCTGTACAGAGTCTTGCTGTGCCACTTTGGTGTGAAAGGGCCTGAACTGGGAGTGACAACTTCTACTGTGAACAATAACACATCTGAGGTGCATCAGAACATTTGCCCACAATGGCTTTCAGGGGTAAAAATTTTAAACACGCAATTTAAACAAATGAGACCTCCTGGATTTAAACTTAAAGCTGGTCAATTTCATGAAGTAGCTGGTAAGTTATTTTGCTTCAGTTTCCTTTTATTTATTTATTTTTAGCTTTTTAGCCCAGCGGAGGTTGTACTTTCTCGACAGTTCAGGAAGTTTAACCTGCCACAGCAGCTGCTGATCACCTTCTACACCTCCATCATCCAGTCTGTCCTCTGCACTTCCATCACTGTCTGCTTTGGATCGGCCCCCAAACAGGACAGGCACAGACTGCAAAGGACAATCAGGGCTGCAGAGAGCATAATTGGGACCAACCTGCCCTCCATTCAGAACTCGAACCTGTCCAGAGTCAGGAAGGGGGCAGGTAACATCTCTGCAGACCCCTCACATCCTGCTCACAAAGTCTTTAAACTCCTCCCATCCGGTAGGCTCTTAAACTGAGATCTAAGATTCACCGCAGGCAAATTCCTTGTTTGCATGTACAAACTTGGCGAGTAAAATTGATTCTGATTCTGATTCCAGCTGGAGTTAGGAAACTGGCATGAGGCCAGTGGAATACTGTCTTAATAATTTGCATAATCTTGTGCCTGTCTGGCATCTTTTCCCAAAGAAATAAAGACCAGGCTTCTAAAACGTTTGGCTGCAGCTAAACCGGAGGCCTTAAACTGCAGCACCAGCAGCACAAGCCACAGGCACTGGAGGATGAACTGCAGCAAACAATTTGTATGTATGAATGGTGATGCTGCCATGGCACCTCTACTACTACAGACATAGAAAGAGATATATTGCTGTAATGGCATTGGGAAATAATGCCAGAGAGAGTCACAGGAATTCAGGTAGTACACAGGCAAAAGGTCTGTGGTGCTGGAACAGGCAGGAGCTAAAAATGCTCACAGTAGGCACAAACTCATTGATAGGGGCAACAGCCGACAATGCCATGATGGTGAAGGCAGGCATGAGTCCTTAGTAGCTGAAGGGGAACCATAGATAGTGTCTCATAATTTACAGAGCCATCACCTCTTCATAGCTGCCACACTCACCTAAAGAAAAGATCTTCTTCCCCCTTTAATACCACCCCCTGAGCTCATGGCGGTCAGGAATTTTTTCACTTATGTTTGTGACTCATGAGGACAGATTATCATCTGCAGGATGCCTCACCTCATGGTGTCCTTGATCACTCTCACAGCTGTGACAGACCTCTTGAAGAGCTTTTTAATACACCAGGTGTTAAGTCTAAGTACATGGATGAGTAGCCTTAACAAGGTAATGGCCCTTCAACTACTCCTGAACTCCAGTATCTGCTTTGTAATACACTCAATGCATGCAGCAAGAGACAGCTTTAGGGTGCTAGCAACCATTTCTTCTCACCCATTTCTGCAGTTTCAAAAAAAAGAAAAAAGAAAAAAGGATTTCTGTTGTGTGTTTAAAAGTGTTATGAAATTAAAGTAATAAATTAAGGGTATGTGCACTTGCACACTATCTAATACAATTAAAAGTGATAAATCTTATTTTTAAAAGCTTAGGACTTCAAATGGTTATCTTTATTCACTAGTGAAAAGAGAGAATCCTTTTCAAGAATTATTCATTTATATTATTCAGTATATCAATAGAATGTGCTTTTCAATTTTAAACTCAAAGTTCCACAAATGGGTGGTACAGCAGCAGAAAGACGTGATTGACTCTGTGAGACCAGGACTTTCTATTGTGTCTAATTTTCTCTCTGCATGATTCGGAAAAAATGGAAATATTTCTGTATTCACAGATGATGAGCGGTTATAAAATCCCTGCAGAGCTGCATCTTGGAGAAGGCTCTGAAGTGACTGCCAGGTAGCATGCAGCCTTCATGGGCTGCGTTTCAGTCACTATTTCAACCAACTGCCTGATAAAAGAAATAGAAATGTATGTAAATAGGAACAGCTTCACAGATAATTAAAAAACAGTATATGTGAGGGCAGAGAGAGGACAGAGGCGAACAGATACCTTCAGTTCCTCAGATGCTGAGAGTGCATGAAGACTTTTGTGCTACTCTCGCAGCCACCAGCAGAACATTTGATGAGCTTTGCTCATGTCTGAGACATCACAGATTAGCAGAAGCATCTCTAGAAGACAAAACCTAGAGGACTGTAAGGGAAGCTGCTCTTTCTCAATTGCTCATTTGGAAGCAGCGGGCAGTGAAGGGGCAGGATTATACACATTTTTAGCTGGGCAACTATTGTTACCCAGATTCAGTTATGAACTGAACAAAATGCTTCTTGACTATATTAAAAGTTGATACAGAATATATAGACTGGATGGATGACTTATTCAGAGTCTAGTTGTTTCTTGTGTGGTCAAAACCAAGTGTGTTAAATTCATTCTTTATTCTACTTTGTGATTTTTTACTCACAGTCTCTTATTTTTCAGTTAACACTCTTCAGTGACAGTTTAAATTTGGCTAGTACAAGTTTATCAAAGCCAAAGGCTCTTTTTTTGCATGAAATTGTGTGTCAGTGCCAGTGTTGTATTGTTTGATGCCAAATGTTCAGTACCAAAATGCTAAAGTAACTAAAGTTCTGGCTTTATGAATTGCCTAATTTTAAATGTCTGCTGTAAAATACATAAACTAGAAGGCCACACTTGCCATGTTGAGGTCTGTAGGGTCCTAACTAACTGTGTGCCTCTTCATAAATCATCAACTCCTAAAGCTGTTCAACCTTGACTCCTACAACGCCAACAAGAAAAAAATGCTGAATTACTATTTAATAACTCCATTGAGGACAAGCTGATTAGATTTTTGAAATAATATTTGACCTGTGTTCTTTGATGTGTCTATGCACCAGCAACACAAGGATGGCTCTTAAAGAGGCAGTTTATTGATTAAACACTAGTTAGTGGACTTTGTCTCGGCAGTACAAGACAATTACTCCTGACATTTTGACAATCCTCGAAGGTGAACCCTCCATCAATCTGAATTACTGCCACTTTGTATGTGCTGTTCCTTAGTGACTGTGATATCTCTAATTGGTAGAGGTAATTTCCTTGTCTAGATAACATTTACATCCTTGCATCAATATCACATGTCTTGACAATCCATCTAGTCTTTTCTTGCGTGATATTTCCATAAATATATTATCAGAAATGATTTCTTGCCTTGAAAAGCATTTATATTCTCCTTAAGTCCCAGTCTTGAACAGTGTGTGCTTAAGGTAGTTGGTTGTATAATGTGCATAGTTCCCTAGTTTGCTCTTTAAACCACATAGCTGTACATCTACAGGATGTGAGTATAGGAGGTAGATGATTAGCAGTGGAGAGCAGAAGAGCCTGAGTTCCTGAAAGACAAATCTAATTCAACATCTTTTACATATATCAAATGATGTGTTTATATTTTTTCACCAGACCCAGGGTAAATAAGACAAATAGCTGTTGATGTGCTGAGCAAATTCAGTCATACGTGCTCTCTGAAGATTTTTCTTCTGGTGTCATCATTTGAAATTTTAATATTTTAAAATTATTTCAACCCATGTGATAGCTGAAGTGATGGACAGGTATGGTCTATTTGCCTACACATAGACACATATCCACAACCATGCACACCCTTGAGTTCACTCCAAAGTAATTTACAACTGGGATGGTCGCCATCTCTGAAATAGTATCTTTGTTTGGAAGAGAGCAGCATACCTAGCTGCAAGCCAGAGGCTTCTTGTCTGTCAACAGTGAGCAAAACAAAGCAACCAATCTCTATTAATCATTTAAAACTTACACTCATGAATTATTTTTACATTCTGTCAAATAACATGTTCAGACATGAAGGTGTTTTGTCAACAATGGACCCTCTACAGTTGTACGTTCCTGGGAGCTTTCACAGGTCACACTCCGAGCTGTAAGTATCACTGTTAGCTAATCCATCCTGAGGGTGCATTTATGTCCCTTTCTGAAACATGTTTCTGCTGGCTACAGTCCTGCTGCTGAACCATTTCTCACACGTTCTCCATGCTGCCATCTTGCTTTTCTACACAGGAATCACAAATACAAAGTCTGTTCTATATCCGCAGGGGGGAATCACAGAGAAGAGGAGAAATGTCTAATGCGTTCATGTGCAGTGCTCTAACATTCTAAGTGAAGCTGGTGTGTGCAAGTGTGTATTTGCATCTCAGAAATCTGCATTGCTCTAAATAGCTCAGCAGAGCTGTACTGTACATTAACTGACAAATCATCAGTTAATGTACCTTGTCTTTCTTGGAGGGATGCCTACAGAGATCTCATGCTGCTCTGAAAATTGTCTGTATGGACCCTTGGCTGTTTTGCACCCTTTCATATCACCACTGGGGTTCTCCAAAGCCCTTGTAGTCCCAATCACAATGACTGTACCCCACCTTTAGAGCTTCTTTGGTGACAGAATCAGGACAGCTCTGCTGTCAGTAGCATCAAAGCCACAGCAAGATGGAGATGGATTAATAAGTAAAGAAAAGTGTGACAGAACAAGAAAGGCACCCAGATCACACAAAGGCAGTAAAGTCACCTGGGGCCTCCAAAGGAGAAGAAGTTTTCAAACCTGTTTGTTTTGGCGTACTGGCTCAAAGACTTCCTATGCATGAGCATCTACCATTCCAGGAGCAGCAGGCAAAGAGGGGGAGGGAAGGTGGACTGCCACTGCTAGCTGGCATACAGAAATTTGAAGAGTAAAAAAAGGCATGTGCTTACACCCGCATTCACCCAGCATGCCGCTGTTCATTATTCCACCAATCTGTCAGCTCCCACTGCTGAATCATCGCGGCAACGCAGGAGGAGGGCGCCAAAGCCTCCTGATGCTTAAAGTAATTTTTGACGTTTGATGACATGAATGGCTCATTGATTGTAAAAGGAATAGAACAACACACATTGATATGCATGAGAAAAGACTTCAAGTGTGTAAGGATGAAGATTGGTGCTTCGGAATTTTCCACTCATGACACTATGATATTTGATGCTCATGTTGTGCCCTTTGTCCTCTCCCATGCTTGTTCTATTGTCTTATTCTCGTCCTCTCTGTCTGTTGCTCTTTCCAATATTTGTCTTATGCATGTTTCTTGGTATACCATATTTGTCATAACTGAAATAGAAACTCTAATCTCTGCATTTTAAGGCACCGGTTTGTAACTGTGGCTTTATTCTGGGTACCAGAGTAAAATACAGCCTCAAGCTCCAACACTCTATTTCCCTACAGTCAATCGTACTGAAGTTCAACTCCATTAACAAAGTCACAGCCTGATGATAAAAGAGGTGTTTTTTTTCTTCTTTTTCTGATATCAGATGTGTCCTGCTTTCTGCAAAGGTTTTATCAGATATAGAAGTTTATGAGGCATCACTGTTTATCAGCTGTTTCTGGTGTTTAAGTATAATCTTTATGACACCCAAAAAAACAGCTGTGAAATTTACAGAGTGGTGGTAAGGTCATTCTGCCGATGGGCTGTGGATAACTGCTGCCGGAGTCAATAGCCTTCCTTGAATCTCACTGGGTACAAACAAATGAGGCCTTAGCCCACCCAGCTACCTGTGCAACAATAGCTCAATGCCCAAAGACACACAAATAGAAAAAGGCACATAAAGTGTAAAATCCTCTGTTGAAGCTCAGGTCTTCCTGTGTTATTAGGGGATTCAATTATCACACTTTATGAAGTCTGTGGTGAAACACACAAACATCACACTCCCACGCTTAACTTTCTGTGATCTTGCTTGACCTAGGAGTGAGGGAGAAAAGTAATGAAACTCGCTCTGCTCCTTCGCTAATCTGGTCTGACAGGTTCTGACTCCCAGAGTATGATTAATGTGAGCTGCAGCTGCAGCTGGACACATTTAATGTCATCTGCAATATTACCCTGCCCCAACAAATGAGGGCCCAAACATCATAAATTCCTATGGCACGTTGTCCATATTCATTAGAAAACAATTTATTGCAAAATTTTGTTGTTATTTTCTTGTGACGTGCCAACGAATCCATCAGTCAGCCAACCCCTGAGCCCAGGGGTGCCTCAGAAAGTCAAAGACGTATAGCCTGTATCCAGCTGCCATGAATTACTTGCCTAGTATTTACTCATTAACCAGTTGGCAGTTTGAATTTGGTGTTTCATGGGACTGTTGTGGTTTTCCTCTCAGGAGACAGCAGGGAGAAAACCTAAACATATGCACGAAAAACATTCATACAGGAGCTAGCAGCTTTGTAGTCTGGAGCCTGGTAACTTCAGGGCCCACAAGTAAAGCAAATGTACCTGACCAGAAGCAACTTATAATGAGGAGGGAAATGTCATAGGTCAAAGCTGTAATTAATTCAAGGATGCAGCACATCGAACAGCTGTACTTGTCCCAGGAATCATAATATTCCTCTGGTGTCATTGAAACGTCAGCATAAGTATAGAGGACTAAAAACAAAGTTGGGTGCACGCCATGAAAGAAGCTTTACTTTCATACTCACCTGTGACTGACATTAATGCGCCTTGATCTCATCTTGACTAGATTACACTCACCACCAAATAACTCACCCTGATGTATTTTGAAGAGTTTTAAATGCTGCTTTTCAATTCTAGTTCTTGACATTTGGCACTTGTCTCAACAGAGCTGTGAAATTTGGAGTAAACAAAGGGGTTTCAGGCCCAAATGGATAAAGTAGCACAAATTACAGCTGAATCAGTGTAGATGTTTCATAGAGTTGCCCTCAATCCAGCAGCTATTTGCCCCACACCTCCAGCTAACTCAGCCTCAAAATGTTTTTTCATTCACTGCACGTTCCACAGCAGCATGCATCTTAATCTGAAGAGACGGTTTCATTTCAGCTTGCTCCCAATAACCTTCCCATTCATCGCTCCCCACGCACACCTTCAGTGAAAAGAGGGAAGCACCCAGAAATAGAAATGAAAGAACATGATTTCAGTGGCTAAATCATAGATTTAGTGGGAGCAACTTGAGAGAAGTAGAAAAGTGGAGAGAGGAATAAAGAGAAGGGAAGCAAGTTGAGATGAAAAAAAAGGAAATGAGAAGCACAGAGAGAGAAATAGCTACCATGTTTGCCTCTGTGGTGTGTTAACTTCTTCAAGTTGGGCCTATTACAATGCAATCGTATTGGACACTGTCTGCCTGGTTAACAATACAAGGAAGCATCCTTTCAGTGTTTGCAGTGAGGTGAACAAAATGTTGCGTCATGAGGAATGGACTGGTTAAATACTTCAATCTCTCTATATTGTCCTGTTTAAAAAGCAATCAGTCTGCTTCCCTGTTATAAGACACCCCAAAGGAGCATCTAGAATTTGAGAGACAAATGAGGTTCAAATCGGAAATAAAATAGTCTAGAGGAAAGTAATGAGTAGATTCCACTTTCCTGATGAGCTTCATGCTGCTGACAGATTTCTGGTAGACCTATAATTGAGTGCTGAGACTGTGTGCCGTCGTAAGAAACCCCATGGAAGCTCAAGGCCTGTAGGCCTTTTCTGTTGTTTCCTGGAATAAAAACTTAAAGGAGGCTGATAAAGAGCGCCCTTGATTTAAATGTCATTAAGCCATGTTTTTGTTGCCATGGAAACATTTTAGTCAGACTTCCTTGATGCCCTGGCTGGTTGTTTGCCTTGAGCAGGCCTAAAAAGGACAGAGAGGCTACATTTGAGTGTTGGTGTTGTATTTTTGCATCTAAGTAATTAGCCTCAGCATGACTTTGGTCAAATCAAATACAATGTTTGTCTAAGAGTGAAAAAAAGGAAAAAAGGAGAGGGAGAACAGCCACTCACCTTTTCCTCACCAGTGGGGGTGACAGAGCAGAGCGATGTGTGGCTTTTGTCCTCCGGCTGCCAGAAATGTCAGCAACACATGCTAGTGGTCACTGGGGGAAGTGGCAGAACGGAGGAGGACAGAATGTTGATGGAAGCAGGAAAGAGCACAACATCTGAGTTGCTTCATAGTCAAACTGCACATACATGCTGCCAGAGGAAAAATGTATAAACACTCAGGACACAACTTGTCACAGTACAGGCTCAAGGAAATAAAATGCAAGGTCACACAATTGCACATATTCATAATGTAGCCTCAGTCTGACTTCCAGGAGCTGAGACGTAACTGTCACTGCTGTAGAGAGAGCCAGAGTACGCAGTTATTCTGGGAGAGCTGACCTTTTTGCTGCATCTCTAACCTTTTGTGGATCACCTGCTTCATCTCCGGGGATTGTTTGCTCTCTCAAACTGCTCACAATCTCTTGTTAGGCTGCTCAAAGTATACTCTGTATTGCTGATGGAGTAGATAGAAAGCGTGGCTTACAAAGAATTGAAAAATTCATTAAGACAGCTCCAGGATCCAAGAACCACAGGTACCTCTCAAACTCGATAACACTTCTTCTAAAGAACCTCATAGAGTCTATCCGCCTTTTCAGTGTTTTCAGCCTGTTAAACCCCACTGACCTCTCTGCTAGTCAGTCATTACAACCTAATGCTATGAGGTCAAACATTGCTCAAACTCATACAAGTGTAGATTCTATAGATTCTAATGGAGATCGCTAAATTGACAAAAATGTTAAATATGTAGGGGAATGAAGAATAACCAAGCTGACCCACAGTCTTCATTGAAGATCAATCTGCATGTATGTGTGTGTGTGTGCGTGCGCTATGTGCCACTTCAAGCTTTTCACAGTCCCACAATAACCAGCTCATGCTGATAATGCAATCGATGAAGCTCTCAGGTATTTAAAATAAACACTGAAGGAATAATTCATTTACACCAGCTGTTAAAACTCACTCCATCTGCACTGTCATTAACAGACTCACAAAGCAGAAAGACAAGAGTCACTGTTTCACTTGCAATTAACTACTTTAGACCGTAGAGAAACCCATAACAATTGTAACTCCACCTTTTCCTCACCTTTTTCCTTCTTAGACATATTTTCAGCTCACTATCCTGCTGGGAAATCACAGACAGGCCAAAAACCAGCCAGATTTATTAACCGCAAAATGCTGATTGTCTGTTTCAAAAGCCCTCAAAATCACATTCTTATTATGTGAAAATGATCCTAATCCTGATCTCTACTCTCCGTTATTACTACTGTAGTTTGTGCAGATCTTAGAAGGTTTGTAAAATCAGTAATATCCCCTGATGAGCTTCCCTTCCATTCACTGTCTCATAACTGAAACTATCCTTCGGACTTGCAAGGTGAATAAATGAAAGCCCATTTTCGATTGGCTTCACCGCAGCACACAACAGTACATGTGTTCATTATGTGCCCGGCTCCCTGCTTCCTCCTTGCAATTGTGTCAGCCTCATTGCTCAGACTATCGCTGCCTTGTTGAGCTGTCTGTGTCCCGCTCGCCTGTCTTTCATTCACCTCACTCCATTTCTTTGGTGTAATAGATGCTGAGACCTATTGATTTTTATCCCAAGCCCTTCTCACTGGACATCTGGCTGTCTCTTTCACTTATGCTGTGAGCAGTGCTGAGGCTTCCATGTCAGTGAAGAATGATCAATTAGACTTTCGATTGGATTTTAATTTTCCAAATTTTAATTCACTGGATGCAGCTGACTTTGAGGCTCAGTATTCGACAGAGGGGGTATCGAGGTTTTGTTGTGAGGTCTTATATTAGTGCCCCTGCTGAAGTATTTCAAGGACTATTGCTCCCTACTAAATGATAGGACAGGAAATAGCAGACCATTTGTCCCTTAAGCACCTCATAAAAAAGCTCTAATGTTGTTTTCTCCCCATTAATCCAAAAGTAGTTTTAAATCACCACAAATTGACACCCTTGAGCAGAGAGGTCCTAGTTGCTCTTTAGAAAACGATGTCTCTCCTCCGTTCCTCACTGCATGTGGTAATGAGGGGAAATTGAGCAAAATGTGTTTTTAATTAAAAAAATAAAGCAGCCATATTTCATGCATGAAATGCATTCTGAGATTAACCAACGATGCAATCAAGAGCGGGAAAGTCAACAAAGTCACAGATAAAGCATGAAGAAAGCCAGCAGTGTGGCCAGACATTAATCAGGCTGTCAAGGGATGTCCAGATAGTAATCAGAGACAACGCGCATCATGCCAGAGCGTGGTATCTAATTACTTGACAATCTCTGACTCTTGGACCCTGAGAGGCAGAATGGATGAAAGCAGCACGAGCACAGCCGCCCCGCTGCCTTTACGCCTCTGGGCTCTGTGTTTGAACAGTATGATTTTTCTAATGCGCTGCAGCTCACTGATCATTACTCAGAAAGAGAACAGATACTGTAGCCTGGCCAGGGACTATCGACAAGCATTATTTTTGCAGTGCAGTTTGGCTTGAGGGGAAGGATAATGATTATGACACATGTATTACTGTACAAGGTTTTTGTTGTTGCCCTCTGCCCTATGGATCAGAGGCTGCTGTAAGGCTGTCCAATTTTCCTAGTTAATCAAAGAAGAACAAAACATTTTTACTACAACAGTCAACTAATTGGTCTTTAGATCGAATTCAACTTCACGCTAAACACTGAATTAAATATATATTCCAAACATTAAGAGTGAATTAAAGAAACCCTTATTAACGGCAGTTTGCATTAGTTTTTTTTACTGTTACAGTTGTCTCGCCTTTACTAGATGTAACTTTGTTGTAATACATTACGGTGTGTTCACAAGTTCCAGGACAACCCTGAGCAAATCACATACACTGTGATAAAGGATTCTATGGTCAAGTAGTTTTAGAACATCTGTTAGGTAATATACATCCAATATAATTTGGTGATTTGCGGCCATTATTTAAATAAATATTAAATTAAAATGTGTGGAATAATATACCTTTATTCTAGGTAAATAAAACATAATCGGTGTGTTTATGGTGGTGCTGGGGTTAGCATTGTCACCGTAAAGTCAAAAGTCCCTGTAGCAAGAATCTCTTGCTTGGTTGGATCATTTCTGTGTGATGTTTGAATGTTGCCCCTGTGCCAGGGTGCTGCTGGGTCAGCTGCACAGAATAAACTTAAATCAATGTACTGATTAATATAGATGATAATCACTAAATTACTCACATGCAGAATTAGTGAATACCTTATTAAAATGCTATTTGTACTTCTGTACCTATCAAGTTACAAATTTGAAAGTTTAAGTTTATTATATCAACTCAGTGTTTTTGTTTATATGTTCATTAATTGATTTCTTTTCTCTATTTGAATGTAGCCTCACCTAAAAGAGTCTAATTTATATTAGATTAACCCAAAAACAAAGACTGTTACATTTAAATAATAGTATTGCGTGCCATCTGTTGTCTGAATTTTGTTGAGTAAATAGGGTCAATCTTTCCTTACAGTGTGTTTTGTTGATTTTTGAAGTTTTGCCTGACAAAATGTCACAAGTAGACATATTTTTGCAAGTTAACC
The DNA here is from genome assembly GCF_000690725.1 of Stegastes partitus. Lineage (NCBI taxonomy): Eukaryota > Metazoa > Chordata > Actinopteri > Pomacentridae > Stegastes > Stegastes partitus. The sequence continues at coordinate 158,278 of NW_007577811.1, forward strand.
AATGTGCAGTCTTTTTGAAACTATATAATTTTTGAAAAATCACTACAGCAACAGACATTACAAAACAATGTTAATTCACTGTTACTGTTTATTTGATTCATTTAAATACAAAAATTAAACAGTACTTGTAGAGTCTCAGGTCTTTATCAAGTCAGTGAGCTTTATTTCACTCATTGGGGCTGTAAGGCAGGCCAAGAATTAGCCCCTGGGAGCCCATGGATATGTTTTCATGGCTTTGTTGCTGATAAAACAAAGGAAAGCTATGAAAACATATCCATGTTGTTTCCAGCTAGCTATCTTCACTGCTTGAAATGGGAGTTAAGTAGAACTGTGGAAGTAAGGAAAAGATCCAAAAGAAAACTTTGAGATAAAACCGCACATCTTCTGGGAAGAAAGGAAAAGAAAAAGTCCCATATGATGGCAAAGGAGCTGCAGCAAGTTTAGCTGACAAGGGAATGGTGGTGCACCATTCCACTGTGAAGCACTGCACAAATAGGGTCTCCATGGAAGAGTCATCAGAGGAAAACCATCCCTCACTCATCACACAAGTCATGTCTTTTATGGTAAACAAATGAAAATTCTAGAAAAAAAACAGCAACAACAAAATTGATTTTATCTGTGTTCAGTGCCAAACAGAGTAATGACATTGCTATAACAGTCACATGAAGTGATATTCAATTTTAACCTACTTGAAACAAGAGCAGCACATTCTCCCTGATTCTGTTGTTCTTCCTCCCTTCCAGCAAAAATGTTGGATTCCAGCGTGAAATGCATCCCACAATTCACTGCAGTCCAAGGCAAATTGGGAGCTGGAGGCGCTGGCAATGAACCATACCTGCAAGCGTAATCTTTTGTCCAAATGGGAAATTCTAGGTTGTTGTTTCATTGTTTTGAATCACTGTGAGGGGCAGTCCCATTGTTTTAAATTGGATGAGAGATAATGACTTTAAGGTAAAGATGAACATAAAGATTACAAGCTACTAAGAATCACCATTGTGTGACTCAGGTCATACATTAGAAACTAAAAGGAAACTTTGAAACACAGATCTCCAACTCCAACTACTCACCTGTCCACTTTATGAAAAATGATGTGGATCCTTTCCAAAATGTAACGAGTTCTTTAATTTGCTCATGCTTAATTAGCCTGGTAGTTTTTTGTGTCATCATACTGACAGAAAAACAGACAAATGGTAATGAAAACATTACCTCCTCAGAGCAGGTAATTAAATGATTGTCCATTATACAATTCAAAAATATGGCTGAAGGCCACTAAACATATGGACCTGGACCAAATGTAAATATATACAAACGTCTGGTTTTGAAACTGAGAGGAATATCTGTTTATCTGTGGATTTTTCTTATAAACAAACACACTATTATTCATCTTCTTCTTCCTCTCATTCATCATAATACACTATGTGAACATGTGAGGGTTACAAATGTATTGAACAGATACACATTTTCACAAACCTGCATTCCTTTGCTGGAGCATAATTGCTTCAAACCGTCATCAGCATTGCTCATCTAACAACCTGGAACGTTTAAATTTGAGTCCTTGTTTGAGTAATGGAGTATGAGACAAGATGATGACCCTTTCATAAAAACATTGGCACCACTGGTGGTAAAAACAAACTGTGCAGGGTACCTTTAGTTTCACACAGAATAAAAATGGTGACCCCTTTTTTCATATTATGATCTGGTCTCATCAAACAATAGGTGGTCTCACTTCATACTCTGGTGTCACTGTTGGTTATGGACTTATTATGGGATTTGTTTACAATAAGAGAAAAATGTAGAATATCACCAGTAGGTCTGTAGTAAATCAAATAAACCTTTGACTGAAATCTTACCTACGCTTCAAGCAATTGATTGCTTGTGGGGAAACAAACAAACACAAAAACCTGCACAAAGTCGATGGAACAAATGGATGGGCCACAGAGTAGTCTTCATGGAAGAGTCATCAGAAGGAAACGTTACCTGCTTTGTCACAACAGTCAGGCCCTTAAATGTCAGTTAAAGTTTAATAAAACTGCAGAACAAAACTGAACTTGTTCTTGAACATTAAAAAAGAACTTATCAAGAAAAATGTCTTTTAACGTGTGCCATAAATTAAATTTCCATTTACAGTGAACACATCTGTGTGCTTGTCGCGCACCAGATTGGTTCAATCCTAATACAGCAGCGGAAACTTCATTAACCTTTGTTCTTAACTGTCAATATCATCAATAATTGCACCAGTTGTACACCTGTGGACAAACTAAAGGGGTAAAATATTTCTATCTCTCACTACTCTTTATATTTAATGAAGACACACAAGAACAAACGCACACACCCACATGTACCCTTCTTGTTACCAGGATACATACGCCACAGCTGCTAGGAGAGTGACTGATGGGTGTGTGCTTCAGTGTATGTGCTTTCCAGCTCAATGTCTCTTGCTCAGGCAGTTGGCCACAGCAATTTTGCAGGAGTGAACAGTGACCTTTGACTCCATTACAGCTGATTGGATTGGTTCTCCCCCCACAGCTGGCTGGCCGCCCAGCACTACACCCTGCAGTGACACATCCAGGGCCATGCACTGCCTAGAGTCACCTCAATTTACCCCCTCCCTCCCTTCTCCTCTCCTTTCCAGGCCTGTATCCATCAACCTCGCTCATCCTACAGTAGCTCCTTCCTGCTCCCTTTCATCTATCTTTGCCTCTCTCTTTTTTCTCCCCAGCTACTCTTTTTTTTTCTCCATACAAATGATCCAGGATGCCCCTCAGACTTCCTCCTTGCTCATCTATGATATATCGCTCTTTTTCATCCATCGAATTCTAACGATAACCCATCTTTCTCTGCCTGGCTCTCATCCACCTGTCCACCTTTTTTCAATATGTCCAAAAGTATGTGGACACCCAAACATTGTACCCATACAGTATGTGATGGCTAAATGTTTTGGGTTTTTTTTCCAAATCATTGGGATTAATCTGGTTTTGTAACTGCCCTGTGGGTCGGCTCTCCACAATACTTTGGCATCTGGTTGCCAGTATCTCATCTCATCCAGCTGTATTGAGGCTGAAGACTGATGCTATGCGATAAGGACCGACTATCATTCCTTGTTCAGTTTATTCTAAAAGTGTTTGACAGAGCTGCCTGGGTCAGCGAAGTGTAGCTGTGGCTCAATTGGTAGAGCAGGAGGGCCATGAGTTGCAGGGCTGGAGGTCTGATCTCTGGCTCCAAGTCTTCGATGTTCTTGAACAAGATGCTCAAACTCAAAATTGCTCGTGATGTGCCTGTATGGAAAAACATCAGTCAAACGCAATGTTTCAATGTTTCAATGTTTCAAATGTTTTCAGACAGCTACTGTTTGAAAATTGCTTTTGGTGCAGGACACTTCCATCTACCAAGACAAAGGGACCTTCTCTAAACTGTTACCATAAAGTTGCAAGCAAGTTTTTGCTGTATAAATTAGCATTTTGATCATGTTTAACATTGAAATGGAGAGAGGGTGTATTTTTATCTTCCATACTCGTGTGTTTTGGACATGCAGGTGGGGTTTCGTAAAAGAGGGAACGTCATGAAGTGGGAATAGCTGCTGGTATAAGGACTGTTTCTTTCCATTCTGTATTTCTATTTCATTTTCTGAATATAGTATCTTAAATGTTACTGAACACAGAAACACAGGACTCACTATGATAATGTCACGACCCTGCAGTTTAATGTTATGCCCACCAGTTTTAAATATTTTAATCACTTTTAATAATTTAACAGACAGGAATTCACAAAGTTCCATTTTTGTAGTTGTTAACAAATTGCAGCACCACTGCTGTTGAACAGTTTCAGAACTGACACATAATTGAACAGTTTAGAGTGTAGATTGCATTTTTAGATTTCTGAACATGGTAATCTTTAGCTCTTGACCATCTTTAGCAGTTCACTGACTTTCATCTTTGGGATTTAATAGCAAATCCGACCATGGGATTTGTGAGTCACTTGTCCACTGAAAATTGTATATATACAATCTTGCTACCTTCCACTTTTTATCAAATAACCAGGCATTCCCACAGAGAGTGGAAAGACTGCTGTGTGTTTGCTTTAACAGAAACATGGTTCCATGACAACATCCCAGACGGCCATACAGCTGGAGGGGACGACATCGTTCTGGGTGGACAGACAGACAGCTAGCTCTGAACTTTTCCAGAACCGCTGCAGGAGCAGGATACTGAACATTGTCAGGGACTCCTCACACCCTCTCCATAAACTGTTTGAACTGCTGCCATCAGGCAAATGTTTCCGAAGCATTACAGGAAGAACCTCCAGAATGATCAACAGCGTCAACAGCTCCATTCCACAAGCTGTCAGAATGCTGAACTGCTGATCCAGATATGCAAACACTTCTTTGTATAATTGCTTTTAGTTCTTGGATCCTGAAGAAACGCTCTCTCATCTTGTTTGTACTGTATGCACAGCAAAGTGACAATAAACGAAATTTGATTTGATTAGATTTTTTTAACATAGGTGTTAATCATTTGGACACATGACTGGATTGGAAGTTTCATGCTGATCCAAGCCACAGAGATGCTCCAAATGTGAGTCACATGACAATTTCTACAGGGGAAATGGTTGAGATTTTTACTTCTGAAGGCAGAAACAGTTTCTTTCACTTTGTAACTCCATTTAAATCAAATCCTTATGACTGGATGGGACCTCTCAAAGGTGGCTGTGGTTTATAAATAGATTGAACCGCAACTGTTTTAGAAAGTGTTTGCCAACTGACATTCAAACAAACACATTTGAATCTCTGCATCCTTCCTTCCCACTATTCCTTGCTCCTTCCTTCATTCCTGTTGCCTCAACTCTCCATTCCACTAATGCCCTCCATCAGTGATTCTCTCTCTCCATTATCACCTGCTGTCTCTCTCCCTGTCTCTCCGTCTCTGCTCCAGCTCGTAGCCTAGAGCTTCGCTCCGTGGTCGAGGTCACCATCAGTTTGCATTAACTGTGACCCAATAAATCCATCACCAAGGTCATGTGTATGTATTCCAGCATGTAAAAACAAACAGGCACGTTACTATCAAGGATCTGTACAACGAAGCAGGATTGAGGGTGAGCAAGGCAACTTCAGGGGTAACTCTGGGTTTCCAGGACTTCGATGATTCACAGCTCACTGGAGCACAACACCACCTTTGCTTATGCTGAATACTTAACCTGCTCCTGAGAAAGTTAGAGTTGAAATAACTAATAAAGGCATATAAAAACACCTCCTACTGACAAATCATTTGGCAAATGGCATAATTTCTAGAAGAGCCCAGGTGTCTCCAAGTGCAACTAGTGAAAGGATCCATGAGAAAGGAAAGAACTTTCAAGGCTGCAAGGGATTTCATAAATTGTTCTATAGTGCTTTGTACAGTGATGTAGTCCTAAAACAGCAACAAGTTGAAGAACTAAACTCGTACACGTGAAAACTATAAGAGATCCAAAAAAAACCATATGCACACCTGTGAAAAAAAAAAGTTATATTTGTTCTTTACATGCTTTCAAAACTGTTAAACACCTCCCAGGCTGCAGCTCACAATAATGCTTAAATGGTCTTACACACCATAACAAAGACACTGCATGTGACATTACTGAATTCATCCTCTGCAATTGCCCATGAAAATATCTTTTTTTCTATTACTTCATGATTGATTCTGTAAATTTGTTTTGTTTGAAAGGAGCATCACGGGACTACACGAGCAACTTTATGACACAGTCTTGTGTTGCACAATCTTAAATAAAAAGTCTATACCAAAGCAGCCTATACACAATTTCTATTCTAGTCAGATGTACTTGTGCCCTGATGATGAGGTGATATTAATAAGCCTATTTAACTTATGCGCTGACATAGTCTGCAATTTTTCGCCAACTTTCCTTCCTGTTTTGGCTTTAAAAGCTGGGTTGCTTTTAACCTGTGTAATATTTTTAAATTTCTTACCTCACAGCTAGAAGGTCCTGGGTTTGAATCTTGGCCTGGGGTCTTTCTGTGCAGAGTTTGCATGTTCTCTTGCGTGGATTTTCAATGTTTCGAGTTCCTCCCACAATCCAGCTTAGGTTAATTGATGATTCTAAATTGTGAGTGTGCTTGGTTGTCTGTCTCTGTGTGCTCTGCCTTCACCCAAAAGAAAAGGGATGGATGATTTAACATTGTAGTTTTTTCTTCTTGTGAAGAATATGTGGCTCTGAAGAAATATGTAAACGTGCCCATAGCTAGATTCAGAAAACCTGAGTTAACTTAACAAGTTTACAACAGCCTTTGTGTAAGTGTTTAGCATGACTGTTAAACAGGTTTAGTGATGTCAGATGATAACAAAAAGATGGCTCTAATTGCTCCTAAGGTGAGTTGTGTTCAAACATGTTCTGTGTCTGAAATGGGATAATTTCAGGTTTGCATTCATGTAGTTAGAACCTACACAATAAAATGTGGTTTGAGGGAGTGAAAAGGGGTTGGCTAGTCCTCGAGAATGACTGCAGAGTTACTCTTCACTGAGAGATAATATAGTTTCTGGTGCCAGGAATTCACAGTTTGTGGTGAAATTACAATCCTGAATTTAATCACTTGTTCATTTCCAATCAGACACTATAGCTGTGGTAGACTACAGTCTATCAAATGCACATCAGTGAGTGAATGCATAAATGTTTGTAACACCTCTCTGCCGTCTTTCATTCAATCTTTGATTTTAAATATGTTCAATCTGTGTCTGGTAACAACTGATTTTTGTTCATGAAAACTCCCTTCTTTTAAACATATATTAGCATAAAAAGTCAACTAGTGAGATTTTCTTAACCCTGTATAGTTTAACTTTCATGACTGACTTTACTTGTATGACACGATATACCACAAAAATGAAAAGTATTGGCAGATAGCCTGATTGGTTTTGTTTTTTTGTTGAATACAGGCATATGAAACTGTTTTAGTCACTTCAGACATCACATGACATTAATGCATCACCCTACAGCCTATTGGAAGAGATGATGAGGAGTAGATGATGCAGTTAAATTCTTAAGCGGTTACTATACATGTACTTACACTTTTGACTTTCTACACATAGTCCAGCTTGTGACATTCATCTTGAAAACCAACTTTATTGGAATTATGAATGGGACACAAAGAAAGAGAATCCATTTTGATGCTATCAAACAGTTTCCGCAATAAAATTTATTAAGTTCTTGCTCACATAAATACATCAGATTGCCATTGTATGCAAACATCTGCTGATGTTCTGTGGACACATCATCAGAGGCTCTCTCTGCCACTTCAGCATTACTGCAGATGGCTCTTCTCTTCCCCTCACCCTCAATGCCCAACTAGTTGAAGGCTCTGGCCAAGGAACAGCTGCAAATCCTCTGCATGCTGCCTCCCCTGGGAGACACCTTCTCTCCATGCAGCCTTCTGACAGTCGTTAATCAGTACTGCATTCTTGAATTGCCTCCTTTCAAAGGCTTCTTCCAAGTCATCTTCCCACAGAACTGTCAACTCCAGGAGCACAGCTTGTTTGGTGGCGTCAGACACCAGGACAACATTTGGTCACAGGGTAATGGCTGTGATGTGGTTCAGCAACTCCAGTTGTTTTCCAAGGTCCACTATAAGCTGCCAGTCTCTTGCAGATGGTGTTTTGGTGGGTTTTGGCAGATCCCCAGCTCTGAAAAATGTGATGGCCTGCTTGTATGGTCAGGACGAGTTCATCCAATCAATTCCTGTATTGATGGCTTCAGTGATGGCCTTCAGGACTTGAACTTGTCTCCAGTGGTACTGCCCTTTTCCAAGTGCCTTTGTGCAACAACTGAAGATATATTCCAAGGTTCCTCACTTTGCCCCACATATGCAGATTTGATGGACTTGGAAGCACATCGTACGCAGCCTGGATAAGGAATTTAATTTGTTGTGGCTCAGCTTCCCGGAGCTCAGTCCTGGTCACTTTTCTCTCATCTTGTCCAAGCTCCCTGCTGTTTCATTCCCACCGATTGGCTTTTATCGCCTCTATTGATGCTCTCACTTCCCACTGGACTAAGTGATGCCTTTCCTTCCCCCTGGTGGTGTTTAACTGGGATGATTGAAAAGACCCAAGCCCAGTTCGACCTGGTGTAACCATACCCTCCAGCCTCTTTTAACACAGCCTTGTCTCTTCTTTTTGAACAGCTTCTTTTGCCCTCCGCTTCCTGCCAGCCCTCACTTGGATCCCTGCTTTTGCCACCTTCAAATCAGTCCCTGTACTATATCACCTCTCTGGCTCTTGCTACCTCTTGTTAAATATGTGTCAAGGCAGGAAAATCCCAACCGAGCTCCATATTTAGTCATGGTTATATTGTGCTAATGTCATCCTAATGACCTAATGAGGTGAGAATTTCTAAGGAAATTGCACAAAACCACATGGCAAATTTTCTTCAAATTAATATTTATGCCTACAAAGTGGGGTCCAAAAATGACAAAATATGCCCATAAAAAAATACTCTCATGGTTATATTTATTTTACCATTTTGAAATTGAATTTTGATATAGCAATGTTTTTGTTTTTGTGGTACAGTTTGTCCTACCTGCCCATCAATTATGAAAGTTAAATGAAAGCTTCATTTCACTTTTGTGCAAAGTATTTTGTAATTTTGGTATTTTCATGGTTTTTTTTTAATTGTTACTGTGACATGCAACCACATATGGTTCCAAAAATCACTGGTTGACTTGACACTGGTTATTAATGTTTTTGTGGATGTGTGCTTGAAGATTGAACTTTTCATGATTGCGTCACATTTTTCTTATAGTTAAACCCACTGGAAATCTTTTTAACCTAAACCATGATGTTTCCCAAAACCTAACAGCCATTTTACAAAAGCCAAGTCTTCATAGCATTGTGACACCATAAAACATGTTGATTTTCCAACGGGGATTTGACAACAGTTTAGAAGGTCAAAGTACCTCCTCATGCCCCTGACACACTTCTAGCTTGGAAAATGAAGTGTTTTGTAATTTCATTTAGGCACGTTTGTTTACATGGCAATGTGTTAGTGAGCTGTCAACATATTTTTTGCTCAATTTTATTGACCATGATGGCCATGATTTCTCCCAAACAGCAACACCATCGTTCACATCTTTGTTTTGTTCATGGATTGAAATAGGTCCAGCAGTGTGCTGACTGATGGTTGTTTCTCCTTGTTCTCGAGTCAGTCAGCCAAAAAGAGCTTCTTAGGTGGAATTGAGAAAGGGGACATTGTCGACCAGTGCCACAGCCAGGTAAATGGCAGCAGACATAGATGAGATTAGTGCAAATGTATAACTGCTTCAAGTCTACTGACAGAAAGAGCAATATTTAAACAGGGACAGCTCTCGATCTAGCACTGCATAATCTTCAAGTAAAATGAAGCGAGTGTGATCAAGGTCATTCATGGCTTCATACTGTGCTGCTGGAAGATCTTGTGCTGGAAATGTTTGCCTGTTTTTCATGACTACATCCTGTCCTTATTCTACAAATACTGCCTCACATTAATGAAAATAGTGAAACCTAGAGAACTGTTTTTTCCTTTAAACTGTTTAGACACACAGGCTAAGCTGACTTCACCTTCAGTATAGCCACTGTGGAGATTTTTTCCAAAGTAATCATGAAAAGAAAAATTGACGTCTTGTACTGTTAGATATGGTGCGTAAATGCCGTGCTTAATAGATTACAGAGGAGGCTTTGTCGAGATTGCTTGAAATGCATTGTAAATGGAGATTTATTGACCCTGACATTTCAGCATAAACACACACACACGCACAGGACACACACTGTTGCATAGAATCTGTTAATTTGACCAGCCAGCTTGCCTGTGTGAGGATGTAAGCGTTTAATTAGTGTACATTATGTTTCAGCCATTGTCCTGCGCTGCCGGTTTGACTTTTGTTATAGTGTGGGAAGAACAGAGAACAATAATGAAAAACAAAAATTCATTTATGTGTGTGTTAATAGTGCTGTAATAAGTACATATAGGCAATGAGGTTTGGACATTGCCCTTAAACCATGATTTTTTTTTTGATATATTATTCAACAGTTAATACAAGCAAAGCATTTAAAAAATTGCATCTGTATGTGTGTGCTGTGATCTAATGTTCAGCAGTGAATTCAAATACAGCTTTGTAAAATATGTCTGTGCGGGCGTGTGTGTGTGTGTGTGTGTGTTTTCTATTATGCCTGGGAGTCAGCCTTGAGCTTATCAATTGTGGACCATGGTCTCAAAGGCACTGTTAATGAAGCAGCAACTTTGCTGCTATTACGGACATTAAAAATAAATAAATAAATAAATAAAACACAGCATGATTTACATGGTAATAAAGCTTTAGCTGGTCTTTGATACAGCTCCAAATGGACAGAAAACAAATATCAATTAGCTCCTTTAATCCTTTGATGTGTTTCACATTCTGAATCAGTTCAGAAGGGGGGAGAGGGGTTGTCCACTTCAGCCGGATAAAGCCTTGTTAAGAGTATAATGATGCACAAATTGTAAACGAACACATGCAGCAGGTCTGTAATCTCATTTTGTAACCAGCATTTCTTTATAAAAATATAAGTTTTTTTGGTTGTGTGTGTGTGTGTGCGTGCGTGTGTGTGTGTGTGTGTGTGTATGTGTGTGTTCAAATTTAGTTGATTTTCATGGACATATTTACCTCCCAGAAATGACATATACTGCTATTGTAAGAATAAACTCCAAACTCTTAGACTGATTTGAACAGTAAGGACATTTGTAAGTGAAAGGTACATAAGTGTTTACAGGTAAGGTTTAAACAATGACAAAACAAATAAAAGTCTTTAAATTACGTCTTTATAAGACAATAATGTAGACATACGATTTTTAATTCTTGCTCTGGAAATATGTCAGCAGCAGCAACAGATAAGGAAGTGTAAGTTCCAGCTTGCTGTGCAGTGGTTCACTGGCAAGACACCGCATTCAAGGATCTACATCACACAGAAAAAACTGTTCGTCTTAGCTATTCCACATCATCTCCACATAACTGACTGACTAATATCCTAATAAACTGTTGTTGTTGCTGTGTGAAAAATTTGAGTTGTTGAGTTATTTCACTATAAATCTCCATCGTCTCCCATTCCACCTCAACAATTCCACCCATCAGTAATTTGTGCGAACACCTGGGGCCTGTACTACGAAGCAGGATTTGGGGTTAGTGAGGTAACTTCAGGCTAAATCCTGGGTTTTCGGTTCTACGAAGGTGGTTCACATCGTACCGTACATCATCATGGTAACTGAACAGCTAACCTGCTCCGCAGCAGGTTTTGTTGCAGATCGAGATCACTGGGTATAAAAACACTGCCCACTGAAAATCAGTTCTCTCCCGCAAAACTTCAGAAGGAGTAGAAAACGAAGCAGTTCTCAACAAAATGGCAACACCAGCATCTATCTAAGACCTGCTACACATCAGAGCGTGAATTGTGAGGAATGTGAAGGTTTTTCAGGACCGGCAAAACAGCGCACCATGACGAGGATCTCTATAAGCTCCTGTCTTCCTTCATTCATTTTTTCCCTGTTGGCTACAGGAAATGTCTATTTCATATTTTTTTCAATACCAATATCACCCCACAACAGTCAACTGACTTTAGCATTAAAGCTTTGTTTGTAGGATACATTAATAAGCCTACGCTGCTTAGAATTATGCTTCTATGTTTGTTCTAAATTTGTTCCCACGTCCTTTTACATCACCAGGGTTGCAGCTGAAAGTAAGAGGAAATATCAGATATGCCACAATGGGAGGCAGCACATTAGTTAAAAGGAATCCTCAGATGTGCCTATTGTCTAATACGTACCTTCATGATGGAACATCCATCCATTCATTATCTATACACCGCTTAATCCTCACTAGGGTCGCGGGGGGGGGCTGGAGTCTATCCCAGCCGACTTAGGGTGAAGGCAGGGGACACCCTGGACAGGTCACCAGTCTATCACAGGGCTACACGTAGAGACAGACAATCAGCACACTCACATTCACACCTATGGACAATTTAGAATCACCAATTAACCTCAGCATGTTTTTGGACCTTGTGGGAGGAAGCCGGAGAACCTGGTGAGAACCCATGCTGCACGGGGAGAACATGCAAACTCCACACAGAAAGATTCCGGTGCCCCCACCGGGACGCGAACTAGTGACCTTCTTGCTGCGAGGCAACAGTGCTACCAACTGCGCCACCTTGCAGCCCCCACTAATATGTAATAAAGCAAATTTAATATAATATAGTAGTAACATTATATAAAAAGGGATTTCAAGGACAACAATGTCCAATTCTGTATTTTCTCATTGTGAACAAATTCCAGTGAAAGAAACTAAATGCATCTGCTCGTCTCTCAACACTCATCCAAAAGTCTGTTGACTCCTCCTGAAGGAGTAAATCTTTAAAGATCCCCTCCAAACATTTTTNCACATTCACACCTACGGACAATTTAGAATCACCAATTAACCTCAACATGTTTTTGGACCTTGTGGGAGGAAGCCAGAGAACCCGGAAAGGGAGAACATGAAGACTCCATACACCAAGACAAAAGAACCGGCGACCTTCTTGCTGCGAGGCAACAGTGCTACCAACTGCGCAACCTTGCAGCCCATGATGGAACAGTGATCATATTTGATAAACTAATGAACTTATGAATTCACACAGTCAGCAGTTTTCTGCCAGCATTCCTTCCTGGCTTTGGCCGCTGCAGTGGTGCTGCGTTTTGCTCCTATGACGTTTTTATATTATTCTTCATATTCTGTAAAGATTGTATTCTGCTTCTCAGCGGTAAAGTGAGCCGCTCTGCAGCCTGACTTGTCCATAGTCGTGATTAGTCAGATGCCAATAACGCCGCCCATTTGATGTGCACGTGCTCATAAAATCCTGGGTTGAGTTAGTGAGTTGATAACCACCGTCGTAGGACCGGTTATCCTGAGTGTGATTGTTAGGGGTAGTCAAGCCGGATCTCTGAAAGATATCCTGGGTATGTTGATCTTGCTTCGTAGTGCAGGCCCCAGAGCTGCATCCTTTTGCTTAGCTCTGCCCATGCGGACTGTGATTGCTTTATGGAAATACAAACAATCCAGAGTGTTTTTCCCCTTCAACAGAATGATATTGCAGTGCAGCCAGACCATTATGTACTCCAGAATGGGCTGGAAAATTTAAAACTAGCTACTCAGAGATAATCTGCCATTAAACTTATTAAGCTAGTGCTAGCCATGTTAGCATACCTCAGACAACAGGAAGCCTGATGGTAAATAATAAGATTTGTTATTTAGGCTTATTTACATCAATACAAACTGATAGCATTGACTATTTTAACAGAAAAATACAATTTTGCCAAGTTGTTAATGATGTGTGGTAGTTTGGAAAACAACCATAAGCTTGCACATCTTCTTCCTCCACTCCGAAAATCACAGGGATGGGTATCATCAAGACTATAACAGTATGACTACTTTTACCAATACTGCTTATCAGTCTGGTACTGTAACAGTATTCTTAATGGTACTTTTTGATTGTTTTTGTTTGTTTTGTTTTGAAGGAGAAAAACAAAAGAAAAAAGAAACTAGGAACAGAATACAGATTGTTTTATTTTCTCATACATACTGTGTAAGAATTAAGTTTCTATAGACACTGATGTGTTGATGGGCTGATTAGAGCCCGGTGGACAGTCACCAGTTCTACTGACAAAACAAAATATTCTGCAATGTGTTTTATTCAACTGTCCAGAATTATATCAGAATTAAAAACTCCACTTTGAACAGATATCAGGTAAATGTCAGGACACTATGCTGATTAAATATCTTTCATTGTTCTCTTTTGAGTATAAAATTAATGCAGGATTAATGCAGGACTTTGTATTTTTACTGTGCGGTTTTAATAGTTTTAATGGGAAAAACACAAACAAAAAGTTGAAGTACTTCTTCTACCACTAACACCAACATTCAGTCAGAGAAACCGTGTAAACAAAGTAAAACACAGTTTGTGTGAAGCCTCTAAATCACTAAATCCTGCTGCTGTGTGCTCTGACAGTGAAACTAAAATCCTGAACCACAGCTCAGATGATCTGAATTTTAGACTGAATTTAGGAACACAGCCACAGTTTAACAAATACTTAGAATATTTACTTTCAATCATTAACGAATGTTGGCTTAATGTCATGAACTCAATTTGCGGGCTGCTAGCAAACATAACACACATGTGGTTAGCATGAGCTACGATCTCAGCAGCCAAACGTTTCTCCATCTGTTTGTGATAAACTTTTTCTTGAATGTTTCAACATATTGACCGTGTTTGAACGACTTTTTTTTAATATATATGTTAATTTTTTTTGTTACTTTTGTGGCAACGTACGTTTTCTACATCAGCTGTACTGAAGTGTAATCACACTTTTGGACATTTTCCATGTTTGCTGCATAGAGCTGCAGGTGTTCTGTCTGTCGGAAACTGTAGCTCTGACAGACAGAACACTGTTTTGGATTTCGAAAGCTAAAGTGCATCATAGATACATACACATCCAACACGTTTTGCAGTGATGAAGTAAAATGTGCAACACAACTTATTTTTACTTAATAAACTACCGTCAACAGAACTGCTAACTTATCGATCCTTTGGAATTAAACATTTCGCACCCATCCCTTGGAAATAATGGACAAAGCTTCGTCTGTCCCGACACTGACATCTGTCCTGAGAGCTGAATGAGGAATTAACATTCTACCTCTTGATAGATTGCATTTTCATAATCATTGTGACACTAAAGGAGTGTAGGTATATGGATATGTACATGCTATAGGATAGGGACAATGTTTTGCTTACTACATTTGAACACTGTCCACTCTTTAGCACTTTTTGCCTTTCAAAATTAAATGTTACATGCCTATTTCATTCTCATTTAAAAATGCTAGCAAATGGTATTTCCATGTTCATATCAACTGTCATAAAGTGAATGGTAACATGTAAATGTAATTGCAAAAGAAAGGGGCTTATTGCATTTGGGACAGTCATTAAAAATCCCATGTAAAATGGCCATTTCATTGTCATTTTAATATGGTCATAGAACACACATACTGGTGTGTGAAAATGAAAATTCAAATTGGATCATTGCATTCTCATTTTAATTTCAACTCAAACTGCAGCACCCTGCATTTAAACAGTACAGGGATCTGCCCTTGTGAGGTCATGTTATTTCACCCTTTCCACCCTGGATATGCCTTTAAAGGTTGTGGAGTTTGTCACATTCAGTGAAAAGACAGCCTGGCATTACTATGAATATGGATGCAGCATTTGTTCAGCTTCGACTCTGTTGCATCAAACTTGGAAAAGTCGCAGCTGAGAATTTTAAGAACAGGTTCAGCAATATCAGTGTCTGTGACTCTTTGTTGTAAGGTTGTTCACGCTCCATTTCCACTTTGGATTAGGTCTAAGTAGAAATGTCAGTTGTTTCAATGAGTTTTCCCTCTGCGCTGGTGATGGGGACAAGGAGACTTACTGTACTTTAAATATTCTACAAAATGTCTTTTATCCAAAGAGCCCAAGGTTGATCGTTTTGGCCTTTAAAGTTGTGAGCACTTATTAACTGCCTTTAGGGATTTATTTTTAGGTAGACATTTCAACTCAAGCATAGTGCTTAAGGGTTAAAATCCCTTGATAAGAGATTGCTAATCTCAAAGTAATTTACATAAAGGTTAAAACATAATAATTATAACAACACTGACTGAAAGAGATGTGGGCTTTCTTAATCAAGACAGTAGCTGATTCAAATCAGACCATTTACAGTGAATATGAGCCATAAACTTCCATTAGCATTAAAAATGCCTGTGGAATGTGTGGGAGGTTACTTAATTATTCCCCAACACCCTGGCCCCCCTTAAGAAAAAATGATTTAAAAGCTGTGTATGCCCACAGTATTCTATAGGAGACTTTGTGTTCACTGTTGAGTGCAGTTTGTAGCTCCAGCTTCCCCATCTCTGACTAGGCTTTGATCTCGTTCCTCTCTTTGCTGTCCTCTTTTTTTGTTTTTATCTCTGTCTCACTTTTGAACCCACATTTCTCTGTCCTTATCTGTATCCTGCCTCCTTTTTCTTCATCCCTCTCCTGCTTTACCTCTTTTAGCCCTTCCTGAACCTTTTTGCCTCCTCACTTTTCTTTCCTCTTTTCTGAACCTTTCTCCGTGCTGGATGAGAGAAAAAGAGACATCTGTCGAGAAATCAAAAGTGCAGGGCGTCACGTCTCCACATGAATTCCTACACACCTAGTAATTGCTGTCAGCGAGCCCACCGACAACTCACTTAATTGCCTGTGATCCAACTTATGGTGAGATTGGGGAGGCGGAAGAAAAAAGAAAAGAGAAAGAAAAGGCAAAGAGAGATGACAAAAGTAGTCGAGAGAGCAGGGGAGGTGAAAAACCAAGCCCAAAAAGATGTGGTTGCTAAGCACTGAAAAGAAGAGCAGTGGGTCCATCAGAGAGTGAGTAATATTTCATAAAAATTAGGATTTTTATGGCGTGAAGCACAGTTATTGGATTTCCCCCACACTCATGATGGACCTGCAATTAGTGCAGCACTCATTAATATTAGTGACTTGAGTGGAATGAGGGTGCAGAGGTAATGATTCTAGGTGGGAGGATTGCACAGAACCTGCCATTGTTCCCGTAGACATTCTGCATAGTGAAATTGGTGTCAGTGCTGTAATTATCGCTCCACTGAGCTATATAATGTTGTTTTATGCAAAAGTGTGTTTAGGGCTCCTTTGGATACTACAACATCGATAAATACTGCTATGAAGCAGAATTAGACAAGATTTTACCTGCAGTCTGCATTTGACTGCCACATCTCGTATCACAGTTAATTCTAAGAGCAGAGCCTTAAAATACCATCAGACTAGAGATAGATCCAGAAAGAACAAGACTGGTCCTGGAGTGTGTCACAGAGCCCTACTATAAAGGAAGGAAAAAAATAAATAAACACCATCACTGATCACCAACCAGTGCTGATCTTATTCCAATCCAGCCAGGAGATGAAGCCCCACATTTAAGAAGAGCCACAACTGGGATGTAGTAACTGCTCATTCGTTATCAGACCTATGGTATTTCTAGATAACTGCTGAAACAAATCCTTTGTTGTTTGGTCCTTTTTTTTCTCTGACTGTCAAAGCTCACTCGACTTTTAGACACTTTGCCGTCTGATGTCAACAGTCATGAGAAGAGGTAACTTGGTAATGGTAACAAGCTCAAAGACTGGCTACTAGTAGCAACAGTATAAGTAGCAAAACCCATCAGATTCAGCTCCAACTGTAAATATTATTGAGACATGTTGCTGTGCACAGATGGATTTCTTCATCAAATGTTGGTGAAACATTCAGACAAATAATCATATTAACTGTGACCAAACACGACTGAGATGATTTGAACATACGATAGAGATCACTGTCTTATACTGATGCAATTATTGCTGTTATCATCCATCCATTGTCTGTGCACCACTTAATCCTCAGTAATGTGGTGGTGGGGGACTGGATTCTATCCCAGTTGACCTTGGGAAAAGTCGGCATACACCCTGGACAGGTCGCCAGTTTATCGCAGGGCTACACAGAGAGACAAACAAGCACAATCACATTCACATCTACGGACAATTTCAAATCACCAATTAACCTCAGTGTGGTTTTGGACTGTGTGGGAGGAAGCCGGAGAACCTGGAGTGAACCCACGCTGCACAGGGAGAACATGGAAACTCCAACTGGGGATCTTCTCACTGTGAGGCAACGGTGCTAATGACTGTGCAACCCTTTTTTCTACATGTCATGTACCAAATAAATACATTTTTGAGACTGGGCTAGTGTTTGAACACTGTTGACTGTGAACATATGGAACTACAGGCAACCTGCAGACATGTGAGGTCTCACACACTTGGCATGCACAATTTAGTACATGCATACATCTACATACATTCTTATGTATTATATATGTTGCATACATTAGTCGCATATAAACAAATACATCGTGTTTCACAACAAAATGCACACCCACACAAACAATGGAGGAAACCTTTCTTATAGGGACTCAGGGTAAATGGAGGAAAAAACAAGCACCGCAACCAAATAAGCGAAGTGCTGTTCCTGAAGATAAAGTGGTCAATCCCTGAAGTCCACAAAAGAGTCTTCCCTCTGGGTGTTGGCTTTGGCTTTGATGAATATTCATGAGAACATCTCTGGTATGAGGGTGGGGGAATGTTTACTTCAGCGAGGCGTCGGAGAGCGGGTGCTACTGTATCAGATGGCAGAGGGATGTGGAGGTGGTGGGATAGAAGGCTATGGAGATGAATATGTGTTTACATTTCGCCCTCTGGGGAGTGAGACAGGAGCGGCCAGAGACAGATGAAGAGGTTGTTGCTGTGGGGACAACCGACATATGGGCCAGATAGACATTCAGAACCCAGTGATCAGAGGTCACAGACACAATGTAAACATGTGGGTTGATGTCCAAGCGGATACATAACACCATGCTGGTATATTAAATGGTAAGTTACACTTGAAAATGAAAATGTAATTCCACAATTTCCACAAATGTGTTACTTGAGTAAGAACGTTGTTGATAATCATCAACATGAATACCCCACAGAAACGAAATATGGTGTATATATTGTATAAACTGCTTATATGGTAACTTTCACTTTTGGGTTGGTGCATTACCCTGAGAGACGCTGTTTGAGTTTATTCAATTTTTATTATTTTTTTTAAAGATTTATTTTTGGCCTTTTCCGCCTCCATTGACAGCAACAGCGAAAGACAGACAGAGAAATGTGGGGAAGAGAGCGAGGGAATGACAAACGAGCCGCTGGGTGGAATCGAACCCGGGCCGCTGCGCTGGGGACTGCAGCCCCTGCAGATGGGCCGCCCGCCCCACCCGCCGAGCCATCCAGGCGCCCAAGTTTATTCCATTTTTTAATACCAGTTTGAGTGCTGTAAAGATTTGCAGTAAAACCCAGAGCAGACTTTTGAATTCTGATTTGAGTTTTAAGTATAACAGACTGGATTGAACTGCTGGTGACTGCACTGCATGAGTCATTGTGTTTACCAGAAAATGGCTCTGTTCATCTCCAGATTGGGAGTGCTATGGATAAGATTGCTGGGCATGGGAATGGTAAGTAAGGTCACGTTTACATGTAACCGAGTATTTACAAAAATGGATCTACATATTCAAAAATAACATTGTTCACACCAGATTGTTTTTAAAAAAAATCGTTGTTTACACAAACCCGCATAAACATGTCATTAAGAGCTGCTATGAGTATGCCAAACCTATAGGGGGCAGTGTAACGAGAAGCATAAAGCCAATCAGAATCCCAGAACCCTTTCTCGAGTGTGGTCCCAGTCTTACCAGTTCATCCACCATAGAGACTCTACTCTGGAACTGGCTTAGCATACATAGATTGATGTTCCTGAAAATCAGCCTTAGTGCTGCAGCCACTTCAAAATGAGGCTTTCCACTCTGACGCAACAAGCACCAATAGGCAGAATCACTGACGCTTTTGCCATTCCCTTGAACCTGTGTCCTGACTCTCTCTGCCAGTTCATCCTCAAAGTCCTTAGACAAAAAGGGATCACTGAAATTTTTCTGAAAGTCTGATCAGGTATACGTGTTTAAACGATTCACATTCCACCTCTCTTGTTGTTCCATGAAGGACATTTCTCAAGGTCGCCATCAACTCCTGCTCAGTTAATGGACTTAAAGCCAGGAAATCATCACATTTCTCCAAATATAACTGGGGATCTGGCTCATCCTCCATCTTCCTGAATGATGAAGACTGCAGCTGGACAGGGCATTTTCCTATCAACTGTCAAGTAGAACAGGAGAATCATGTGGTGATTGAAACAAACTTGCCTCATTGGCCACGACGGTAGATTGAAGGTACTACCTCAGAGCCTTCTCCAACTGATTGATGTTTGGTGCTGCTTGGACAGGGAGAGGTGTAAGTGCAGATATAACGAGTGTTTGTTTCATTGTCACCACTTCATGGGACATTAAATCTGAGAGAGTTTCCATACATCAGTATGCAGGTGGAAAACTGACTACACAACTGGGGTCATGAACTCTTTGATATCCTTTAATATTTCTGCAGGATGATGTGTCAATCACCTACTGAGGTTTGCCCTAAGAGGGAGTAGCTGAAGAAGGCGGCAAGTATATATTTATATATTTGTTGCCAAAGCTAAACAAAATCCAGGGGTTAGTGGATCTGACAATCTGGGGTGCCACTTTTTTGAAGTGGGTTTGACACTAAATAGCAATGAGGCCTGCCCATCAGAGTTGAATCTGACAAATAAGAAAACTAGAACAAAATAGTTTGGTCAGTCCACACAAAACGAAACTTGTGTCATCAGAAAGTACATAAATTCTGCAAAAGAAACAAAACACCAAACCAGACAGACCACAACTCAATTCAGCATTCAGAAAGTGTATTTACAGAAACAAACCAGCAAGCAGTGTGAATGGCTGTCTGAGTCCAGTCCAGTCAGGTAAAAGTCTGTACGTCTTTCCTGCTGCTGACACCTGCGGGTTATGTGGAAGGACTGGATAACTGGATTACTGCGTATGGTAAGTGAGACAAACCTTGAGTGAATGTGGGCCGTGATGTAATCCTGACAGTCGTCACTATAGTACATACAATCAGCAGTCTTTAAAGCTGCACACGGCCAAATGATCTGTATGATTGTTTGCCTTTGCTTGACATTTAAGAGTGGTCAGCTTGTATGAAGGTTCATTAAATAGGGGGCATTGCAAGTTAAATCTGGTTCAGGAGTCCACTCTGCAAAGGTTAAACTGGAAGCACACACACAGAACAGCAGTGTCACAACGCTAAACGATGCATCAAGAAACTCCATTTCCCTATTTCCCATTTACATTCTCTATCTGGATTTGGCCTTGATGACCTTGCAGACGTCTCTGTTTATCACATCCAGAATGTTCTACAGCCAGCAAATGACATTTTGCTTCAGGAAAAATCACAAAGCTTAGGTTGCTTGCTATCTGTAAGCTGGCATCAAACTAAAAATCTGATTAAAAGTAATGATATGAAAGGAATGTATTAACTAATAAAGATTTCATCAGTTTTTAATTGCACCACCCAGTCATAGCAGGGCTTCAATGAGGTCAATACCACATAGTGTTACGTTTTTTTGTTTGTTTTTTGTTTGTTTGTTTGTTTGTTTTACAACAAGTGATGGAAAACGACTACGGTTATTCTGACCAAAAATGTTAACTTAATATTAATTAATTCACTAATTAGCATTTATGTCAGTATTTACCTGCTGTATGTAAGGTAACTCCTAGTAATGCAAGACATGACCTGGAATCAGATTAACAGAAGTCTATTTTTGGGTGGAATAATGAATTTAAAAATAACTATATATAGCGATTATACATTATTTTCTAAATGTGTCCAATATGTGATTCACTTTCAAATCAAGTCAAATCAAATCAAATCAAATCAATTCACCAAAGCACTATTGCCATTATAAGACGGGCAACAAGAAGGAGCAAAAGCATTTGCTTCAAGATGAATGATGATACAGAGGATTGAACAGCCTACTGCCACAATAGCCTCTTTTGTAATTTAAAGATGTATAATATCTCCCACTGGCCAGCCATCACACAAAAAATGTACAACTTCATTTCTGTCTATTGCAGACAAGACAGCATATTTAAAAGCTTTGAAAGTAACTGTGAATGTGTCTTGCATTACCCCCTTTACAAGGAACTGGAAGAGATGCTTAT
Source organism: Stegastes partitus (assembly GCF_000690725.1). NCBI lineage: Eukaryota > Metazoa > Chordata > Actinopteri > Pomacentridae > Stegastes > Stegastes partitus. Next base: position 180,034 of record NW_007577811.1, read on the forward strand.
AGAACATGGCTTACTGTTACTGTGCTACATAACTTATGCTAAGTTTTGAATTCGAGATTTTTCAGTGTGTTCTGTACAGTAGTGACTGTACAAATAAATGTTTTGTGTTTGTTGTGGTTTACCAAGTTTTGTTGAGCCCAAATCTAACTTCTGCTTCTATAATGCTGAAAAAAGGGAACAGAGGAGTTGAGGCAAAGGATGAATGGAGGCAACTTTAGGGATGGAAATATAGAAAGATGGTCATTGAAGAGAAGAGGTAGGGGAGCGATCAATAGAGGTTGAACAGGAACAGACATTCTGAGGCAACAAAGAATATTGTTCCAGGCAATACAAAGAACCATCAGACCAGTGGGACAACAGCAGAGATTGAGAAAAAAAAAATCCAAATTCTCAACACTGGGGAGACAAGTTCCAATGATTTATTCAGTAGAACATCTATTTAAACCACAGCAGACTTAGGGCATTGTCAAAATACATTTTATTGCTAATAGTTAGAGAGTCTGTATACTTTGGCAGGGGAACAAGTGGGATATAACTACAGAGGTTTGAATATAGATGCTGCTGTGCAGGAACTGAAGCCCTTATCCACAGAAACTTCTGGAAAGAGAAGCAGCTTTAACGGATGGAGGGTAAAAATAGTAGTGGCACTGAAACAGAGACCGAGCCGTGCTGCAAATATGAGCTTGTAGTTTGGTGGAGGGAGAACGAAATCCAAACTGGCATAACTTCCCACACTGCTTCATGTCCCTAGAGTCTACAGCACCTGAGCTCAACAATCAGCTTCAAGAGGTTTGTCAATTTAGTCAGTCCTGTATTTAGTGTACTTTTTTTATTCTTTTTCTTTTTCTTTTTTTTAGGAATGTGTCATAATGTTACTTCTCTATCTCTGTAACTCTGTCTATGTATTCATCTAGAACCGCTTCGCTGAAATTGTTAGAGGTAGTGGTACTGATGTGTTGGTAATTCCATCTTTTGGTGCTACAATAAATTTACAGCAACTATTTAATGTCCCATGAAAGTTGCTTTAAATATCACGACCTCAGAGGATGAAACCCAGTGGCCTGGATGATCCCCTGACTTTTTTTTTTCTGACATCACCATGAGACTGACATTTTAGTATCTCAACAGCATTTGTACTGATTGACATAACATTTTGTCCGTAGATTTGTGGTGCACAGTAAATGAATCATGCAACTCACGCTGCTTGGGTGGATACAAGTTTGTTGCCGAAACTCATAGTCCCCGGAGGGTAAATCCCCAAAGAACTTAATTGATTTTGAGTGGCAGCTGCTGGTTGACATCTGTGGTACAAAGTGAAACACCTCACCAATGCTGCCTGGAGCAACTTGTTTGATCCAGAGGCCTGTACCACAACTTAACTCTGGGTTTTCAGTACTAAAATGGTGGCTCAGTTCTTATTGGGGTACACCTCCATGGAAAATTATGCTGAATTCCTAACTGGAGCAGGTTGTGTTCCAGATAAGATATTAGCGCATTTAAAAGCACCACCGACTGACCAATCAGTTCTCCCAGAAAAGGGCACCAACACTGAAGATCCAGAGGAACTCAGTGCTCAGATAGTAAGGGGAACATATGAGA
>NW_007577811.1:183159-184404 GCF_000690725.1 Stegastes partitus
AACAGACTCCAGTAAAAGCAAACATAATACATAGATGGATTCCTGTCGCACACCACAGCACCAGAAGAGGATGAAAAATCATCAGTTATTAAGACTTTGTAAAAAGTGTTAATAAACCACTATAATGCCTACTATATGCTCAAGAGTGTCCAAGAGTACACAATGGTCAGAGTAGTCATCGTGTCATAACCAGCCAAGAGAAAGACTGAACTATTGTGGTTTATAGCAGGGGTTCTCAACTGGTGGATCGCGACCCACTTTTGAGTCGTGGACTTGTTCTGGGTGAGTCGCAGACAGCTGGTCAAAATTAAATAATATATAATGTGCGTCTCAGGTTGGACTTATTTTTTAGTTTGAAAAAAACTTTTATTTTGACAGGCATCGTAACCATAGTAACTATTCACATTTTTTTTCACTGAAAAATAGTGATCACAAATCTATGGAAATGTCACCAATCCTCAATTTTTCAGTTTTCCTTCTGACGAGCATACAAATTCTTCTAATAAGAAGAAGAAGAAGAAGAAGAAACAGAATCTATCGTCAGAGAAGACTGAGATGAATTGCTCTTGCTAAACTGGCAAGACGTCGTCAACTTGTAAGTGAACACACTAACATGATTGTAGTCTTTACATGCTTATTTACAATAGATACATACATTAACTATCTCTGAATTGTCAGTGTGACATTAACTATGGACCATAGACTGTACATATCCTATGGTTCAGACTTCAGCCCCTCTTGGGAAAAATTAGCACTGATACCACTTTGCTTTCACAACTTGTACAGTAAACTGTTAGACCAGATTTTATGGTTACATAGAACTGTGTCATGAACTGATGTAAAAAAAAAAAAGAAAATTCTAAGTTTGAATATTTTTATTTTCAGCATGCACAATCATCTCAGTACTGTGAACTCAACAGTCATGTTCCACTTGTTGCCATGTTCCTGGATGGCCAGAGTGACCTGCGGCCTGACTTCCGCCTCTCCAGACCCACAATAAGCCACCTAACCCACATCCTCTGATCTCCATGTGACCATGGCTGGGGTCAGGAATTAGAGGTTCTGGTATTTCTTTTTTGGCTCGCAAGTGCAACCTCCTACCGTATTGTGTCCAGAGTGTTTGGCATCCCACGCTCTACAGTGAATGACATCATTCACAGGGTTGCAGACAAAGTCATCGCACTCAAAAACAGGGTCATCTGCTTTCCATCAGCAGACGAGCTTCCAAGAATTGGTGCTGGCTTT
>NW_007577811.1:184506-193773 GCF_000690725.1 Stegastes partitus
TTTTTTTTGGATCAAATGCAAGCAGTGTGTGACCACCAGTGTCAGTTTCTGGACATATTGACGCTCGAGTTCTTAAAAACAGCCCACTATATGTCGGCAGATTGTACCCACCTGAGGGGTACTGTATTCTTGGTGATGGTGGATACTCATGTACATCACAACCAATTGCACTCATCACACCATACAGAGAGCCAGTGAGACATCCAGTGGCAGCCAAGTTCAACAGACACCATGCAAAGAAAGGCTCGGTCTGTTATTGGCGTTTGGCATTATGAAGACCAGGTGGCGTTCCGTGTTTTTCAAGGCTCTGGAAGTTCATCCTGTTTTCGCCGTGAGGGTCATTGCATGTTGTGCCATTTTGCAAAACTTCTGTCTCAGAGATGGAGACATAATTGAGCCTGTGGAGGAGGAAATGGGGACAGATGATGAAGGTGGTCAGCTTCAGCCCGACATGCATTGTGGTGAGCAGCTGCGTGGACGCATCGCTGCTGCTCTATCAGCACCAACCAGCATTCCTGATGCTCTCAATGAGCACGACTACAATTAGGGAACACAAAACTCTCATCAAACTTTCATCCATGTAAATAGTTTAAATTGGTTTTGCAAATAGTGTAAATAGTGATTATCAAATCAGCCTTCAATCCGTAGACCATTCCTCAAATCTCTTGAATTTATCTGAAAGTTAAGGAAATGTTCATGTGTTCAAGTTTTCTTGACAGAAATTTGTTTTGATCAGTCAATGTTCTTTTGTTCTTTTTTTTATAAACAGTTGCATTTTTTAATATTACAAACAAACAGTTAAATTTTTTAATTTTTTAATTTTACATTTTTATCAATGATTCATTCCAATAAATTCAAAAGTCTCTCCTCCCTCTCCTCATCTCGCCTGGCCCTCTCTTCTGCCCTCTCTTCTGCCCTCTGCAGCAGCTCCAGGACAGGGTCATGCCGCTGCCTCTTAGCCGGCCGTGGCTCTTCTGCCCCTGACCCCACCTCTGACTCTGCCCCTGGCTCCAGAGTCTGACTCTCAGGTCGCACTGAACACTGAATCAGATGATCCCACCCCAGACGTGGAAGGGCTCTCCCCCCAGGCTGAGGCAATGAGACAGGGAGGCCTAATGGATGGCCTCCCTCCTATCGCCTCATCCATGAGGGAGAACCCCTTCCATGTTCCAGCCGTGGGTTACCTGACTCAGTGCCACTTCCTGTTGGTGGCTTCTTCAGCTCCTGCACACATAATATTTAAAACAAAAAAATATATAATAGATGATAAATTATAATAAAAGGTGTAAATCATATACTTTACTTACATACATATACTTAAAAGCTTTACATCAGTATACATTTTCCATCTTCATTACAAAGTCTTAACAACACACAGTTAAGGCAGCGTTTATTTCAAATCCCAAACAGAGCAAAGAAAACACTAACTGCCTCCTTCCATATGTGCTTTCATGATCTGAGACTCCAGTTAAATACAGTAAATCCAAACCTTGTACGTCTTTTTGAGGTTCTCCCACTTCTTGGCGGCTCTGGCAGGACTCACCAGGCCAGCAAGGCCCATGTCTTTCAACACAGCTCTACAAGATATAATAATACAGAATATTATTATAATATAATCGTTCAAACTGATATAGAAAGACGCCAAACGGGTCGGTTGCTGTCATTAACAACGATAATAGACAGTAATTTAGTTCCAAGTTAAAATTCAGCTCTACTTTTGTTATAAATACACAAAATACTTGATGTCTTCATAGGAATTTAACGGTACTCACTCCCATCCAGCTGCTGACGCAAAACGCTTCCCTGAGAAGAGGTGCTCCTTTTCACCTCTCAGGTGAATTAGTTTTGCCACGTCGTCATCGGTCCCTTTAGAGAAAATGAATTGATGATCGATTGTGTGGTGAACCCATGCAATTCCACACGTACCATTTAGAAATTATACACTCATCCACTGTAAACTTAGCGGCAACGACTATATGGAAGAGGCTAAGCTAACATTTCTGCTGCATAAACGTAGTGCAAACACATCGAATTCGGAGTTTATTACATGGCTACGACACAGGAAATGGCTACGACACAGGAAAAACAAGACAACTTAAACGGGAAATTACTCACATTTGTACGACAAGCTTCCGCGCTCCCGTCCGTCTGCCATTCTCCTTCGACGCAATACATGATGGTCCATATCGTTTGGTTAGTGACCATCAGCTGTACACTACTTTTCAAGGTGCATTGTGGGATATTTTGAGTGCACTATATAGGGTGCATCATTTGGAACTTAACAGTCGGACACCCCTACAAAATGGCGTGCACCCTATATACCCGCAGGCTGTCGAGGGGCAAAGTGTTGTCACGCTTTTACGAACTTAAATAAGAAATCGCCACATTCCTCTCTGAGACTAACTCCCTGTATGCAGAACTGTTTGACAATGAAATGTGGCTGCACGAGAGCATCAGCTGCTGGAGCTGTCATGTGATCAGACGCTGAGAAAGAGATGTGGGGAGGGAAGCCTTTCCCTCTTCTGGTGTAGCGATGTGATGACTGAGTATCCATCCCTCGCCACTCTTGCAGTTAAAACAATCTTTACCATTCAGCTCAACCTGTTTGTGTGACAGTAGCTTCTCTACCTTGGTCCAGCTCAAGTCAAAGCAGAGGAACAGGTTGGACACTGACCATGACCTGAGAGCAGCTCTGTCTACTGTCACCCCAGACTCTGAAACTCTAATCAAGAGTAGAGCACGTGCCCAACTGATTTGTTAATTTTAACAAATGACCTGATTGGGCCACAACTTTATTTTCAAGTAGTTTTGATATTTATTTTATTCACTTTTGTACATGCAGTTGTCATGGTTGCTCAAAATGGAGTGAAAACATGTTGTGTTGTGGCCTTTTATCATTTTGTGTAATTTTGTACATGCAGTGGTCATGGTCCAGTTACTATGCATGGTTATATGCTCTGAAATGCATGTTGCACAGGAAAATATATTGAATATTGAATTCTAGAAAAAGTGGGTCACGACATAATGACCATGGGAAAATGTGGGTCCCAGGGTGAGACCAGTTGAGAACTCCTGGTTAATAGTGTCTAGGAATAAGAGTAAAACAGAGCATTAAAGAAAGTTTTATAGTGATACTAATAAATTCTCTGTCTATAATAAAACATGCTGCATAACCTTGAAGTATTCTGTTGCTGGAATAGAAACTTCTGACTTCCAGAAGGTCTATGAATTGATACAGATTACATGGGGCGGATAAGGAGACTCCTATTGCAAATTCTGAAATTCTGAACACACTGAAACTTCCTCATTGTTCTTGAATCCAATGTCAGTGATGTTATATTGTTCTTTTTTCTTTTTTCCCCATTTCGTAGAGAACCAGTCAAGATGTCAAGACTGTGCATGCTGCAGCAGCCAACAAAGATGCATGATCTTATACCAACACAGGTGTGAGGGTCAGGGTGATACTGTCATAGCAGTGACTTTTTAGTTTGATTACATTTTTCCTGACTAACTGGACAGTGTACTGAGATTGTAAACAAGCTATGTTAGGTATTTATGGCTGCTACTCACTAATATATTCCTGATGCTTTGGGGAATGCCAGATGGAGAATGTTAAATGAATTGTCTGGACTTAAAGTGAATGTATTTCTGTGAGATTAAAAACATTATATTGGTCTCTGGGAAGCTATAATTGGCAATATTTCTGTCATCCTATGATCACTGTTAAACAGTCCATCCAATCCACAAAATAACTAATAGCAGCCCTACACTTAACATTTTGCAGGTACATTCAGTTCAGTCAGACCACTCCTATCACATTTTAAACCATTTATTTCAGCATGAAATGTGTTTAAATTTCGCAGTGGGACTTTATGTCATGCTGGTGAACAAACCTGAACAAATTTGACACTCTGTCCCTGAGCCTACAAACCTTCACTGCTGATGAACATGAATGCACAAAGAAAAATGTCACAAAATTACACTTAACAATAACACTGGAGGAGGCTGGGAAAGTGGAGGGAGTGAAATGGCAAGCAGCAAGTGCTGCAGGGGCATTAAGGAGTAGTGCAGGTGTCAGCTGTACAAATGACTGCATTAACAGTTTGTTAATGCCTTAAATACAAATGTGTTCAAACGATATATACGTACATGTTGTTATACATATTACATACATACTATTTATAAAGCAACATCATTTCAGGTGGATTTGGTCGAGGTAGTGGAGTAGCAGAAGAAATAGAGCATTTGTCCTAGGAAAACCTTCTTGTGCAAATATGTGTGTGTGTGTGTGTGTGTGTGTGTGTAGGTGTGTGTGTGTGTGTGTGTGTGTGTCTGCGTTGGGCTGATATGTATAAATTGGGTAATATGTAAGCGTGCTTGAACAAGAGACCCCATCTTGTGCTACACTCCCTTTTACTAGCTGCTGCCATTCATAACTCATTGTCATGTTGCACTGTGTTGAAAATAGCTGGAGAAAACAGAGAAGGGAAACACATACCCCTGTTATTTTGTCAGTGTCACTTGCTCAGTGCAGTGACAGGGATGGGTTGGGTGGGTTGCTGAGGAGCGGGTGGGTGGTTGGACCTTGATTTCATGCAAGCAAGAGACCGGACCTAGCAGAGCAACGGGCTGGCAAGGCAGGCGAAAATAAACAGCCGGCCTGAAGAATCAATTCAGCGTGCCTGTCAGAGGACTGTCAAACTCCACTCCATGATGGACAGTCTGGATGTTCACAGTCTATTTGCTGCCAGGCTGTGGAGCAATGACTAAGTGAACCATGCCGCACCAAGCACAGACAATATGAAGAGGGAGTGCAGAGCAATATCTGCTGTTGCCATGCTACATCAGCATAAATGTCAAGGCCGCTGTGGAGTGGCCTGAGGGTTCTTCTACGAGAGAGTTCTGTGTCTGTAGGTGGGTATTTGTGCGTGGGAGTGTGTCAATACATGTGTGCCATGTGTTGAATGTGCCATTGTGCGCATGACAGAATAAACTGCTAATATAGATTGAAATCCTGAATAGCTTAATTCGCAGCTGAAATTAATTCCCAGAAAATGCAAGATAGTGACATTGTAGTAAGAAATTAACAGCTGTTTTTTTCCCATAAACAAACAGTATCCTATGTAATTATTCATAATTATCACCCATGTGGTAGCCATGCTGAGTCAACCACAATGGTAACACTTTTTTTCTTTTTAGAATCTGTCTGCAATTTCAGAATGGAATTCATCCAAGACCTGGTGCCAGACACATAATATCATTTATCAAGTTATGTATTCCACTGTCATCATTGCTCAGTGGTGAGTAAATTCTAATTAAAATAGACTGCCTCTTACCTGGAAAAAAGTTGAAACCTGTAACAGCAGCCTCTTCCTGATGGTTGCCAATAATTATTTCTTTACTTTGTTTTGTAAAATGAATTCTACATAACTTACAAATTTTTCACCAATCTGACATCTACAACCTTTGTTATTAATTATTCCAAGACTTGCAAAATTATATTTTCCGTTTTGGGCCTTTATTATTAAGACTGCATAATCTTTAAAAATATTATATCTGTGAACATCTGCATGCATTGGTTTAAACCAAAGGAACTCTTTCCGCATCTATTGCATGAGGCAGGTGTGTAGGAGAGGGACGAGCTTTTCAAAAAGTGTGATGTTTGAATCTTTTGAACATCGACATTCATGTTAGTGCTGCCCTAATTTTAAACCTAATTAATACATTTTCTCTTAAATAATTTTAGACACTGGGAAAGGGGGACAGAACATTTTTAACTTTAAAAAAAAAAAAATGTACATACTGTACAACACCCCAGTCACTGAGGATTTTTTTGCTTGGAGTGAATGCGCATTGCATCCCTGGCACTGGTGATTTCATTGTTTTAAGTCTGGAGCTCTGATCAGGACTGGGTTGATCGAGTATGGAATGGAATGGTATAGAAACTTACCCAGCACTTGATTATGAACACCTCTGCAATCCAGTGCAATCCAGTTCTGGTCTATATTTATTACTGAGGTCAGTCCAGTCCAGTACATCACCTACTAAAGTGCTTGGTGAGTGTAAAACGGATGGTCGAGATGGGAAAGATTCCCTTGTTTAATTCACTTATTTGATTTAAGACATGAATGCCATTTAAGGGTGAAAACGTCTGCACTCAAACATATCTCCATTTGCAGTACGTTACATTTTACCTTACCCAAAAAAAGAAATTAAGAAATATGAAAACCCATATGTTTGTGATTGTAGGTGCAGTTATATTATTAGGCACAAAGTCAGATTTACTACAACTAGCTGTAAATAAATAAACATTATTTCTAATTTGGAAACCAAACATTACAGTAAGAGTGGTATGACAATAATGCAGTATGAGCTGAGGTCTAACGGGCAAATCTAAGGCTACATCCACACTGCCAACCTTAATGCTCAATTAGATTTTGTTGCCCTGACCCTATTTTTTTGTTTGGCTGTTCACATTATTTTTAAAATGTGGTCACTATCAGATTCCAGTATGAACTGGTCATTTTTGCAGTTTTGTTTACAAGTTGATGTGCAGCAGAAGCCAGTGACTTGTGGCTAGATAATGAAGACAAGGAAGAGGAGAAAACAAGACAATTTTTGGTTTGATATGCTTTCAAACACTGAACGATTAAGAGATGACTCCTCCAGCTTTGTACATGCAGAAGTGACCCCCTGAATATTTACCCCTCCCTGTCCCTCCACTCACCACCTCTGTCGCAGCCTTCTTAAACGTTTGTATTCATAAGTGAAACTCGCCAGCACAGATACTGCTCCTTCTGTCAGTTATCGGAGGTTTCTGTCAGGAGATGGTTTCATGCTGAACGGTTTGCTGCTTTCTCACAGTTTGCCCAAACTGTTCCTGCTATTGTTAGCCATTTATGAAATTCACAGATTAAAGTCAATCTGGTGCAAATGATCAAATCAGTATTTTGTTAGATTCTTCATCTCCCTTCAGCACAGAGACCAGTGTAGGAGGACACTTCTGGGTCCTACTAGAAAATGTCACAGGAGAAAGAATGTTCTCGCACTATTTTTCAACATCGTCTCCTTTAACTTCAATGCACTTGGTCCACGGATGTTTAAAATTCGCAATCTCTTCATAGAAGAGGCTCATCATCACCATCCGATTTTCTGACCATTTTGTCGGTATTAAAGCAGCTTCGACAGCCGTAGTGCTCAGAAGTAAAGCAATGAGTCTTTGCAAGTTAACTAACCTTAACTAACTGAAGGTTAAGGTTTCAGTCAGATTTTCTAAATGAAATGCTTTAAAATAATAATTCTACCATGCCAAAGCAATTTTTAATGGAAAAGGCTGTGAGCAATGGTATTCCTTATTCTGAGTCTGATTCTAATAAATCAGTTTAAGATGAATTGCAGCCAGAAGGCTCCACAGCAGAGACTGAGGGAGCGCATGCTGAGCATCAGGAGAGACATCTGACAGGTACACATGAGGAAGGTAATGGCCCAGTGTGAGACATATAACAGAGCCATGGTGGTAACAGTGGGATAAAGAGAAAACGATATAATATGGGAGTGAAGCCTATTACATTTTTAAATGTTTTTCAGGTCACAGCAATAACCCTTCAAAGTGTCTCTGTATGTCTGTCATTACACCTACAAGTTTTTCTTCCAGAATGGTTGTTTCGCAGCAAGATGGAAGGCTGAGGTTGTTGACGAAAATGTACAGCTCTATGCAGCATGACACAACGCAGTGTTTGGATTGCATAAACAGGGTGGGTTGTCCTCTGTAGACCCTCCTCCTTGTTTGTACCACATTGGCTTGCTGTGCTGGAGTGTTCATGCTCCATTGCTCTGGTCTGAGCACTCAGCTTGCCTTGGGGTGTCTAGGTCCTGCAGCACAAGACAGTAAATCCTCCCGTGTCTGATGGCTATTGATTAGGTATTCACATCCTGCCTCCTGCCCAGGAGTAAACAGCTCTGGTCTCCACTCTCTCTCACACATCATTCCATTTTCTCTTTTCACAGCTGCTCTTCTACCAGCAGGGCCTCACACAGATATGACAGCATACAGTATAATATGCAGAATAGAGGCCCAGTTTCTCACTTTTTTTTCTCAGCATCTCTTCAGCTCAACAAACATCTCGCCTCCGCCTTTGTTTATCTGGCAGTATGACTCTCCCCCTTCTCCCACATTGCCTCTCTGACACTGTGTCTCTTTCATTTCCTCTCATCTTGTCATTTTCTCTTTGTCAGCGCCTCATTTCATCTCTCTCTCCTGCTCTAACCTGTCACTCCCATCCTTTCTCTCTGGAACACAACAAGCACTGTGGACGTAATTACCACCCGCTGAGGGAGTGTGGAAGCATGCTCTGGTTGCATGTCATTGCTGATCATGTTAATGTATGCAGATGAGACTGCGCATATGAATCAAGTGTTTCCCCTTGGTAGAAGGTCTAAACTTAGCTGACCAGGCATTCACCTTAACCGCTCCGCGTCACAGGTTGCAAAATGCTGAGTGAGCAGCGCCAGTGATCCCAGCAGTGTAAACAAACAGGCAAGGAGTCTGAGAGTATCTGTAGCGGCACGTACACACAGTGAAAAAGAGCAAACTTCAAACACACAACAAAGGCAACAGGGTTGACACGATTAGTACATTTCTCTCTAATGAAAAAAATCTCATCCACTTTTTTGCTCCTTCTGCCCAGAAAACACGAAAGCAGTGCTGAAGCGCCGCAGTAAAGGTAATTTAGGAGACAAAAATTGCAGCTAAACTATTTATATCTGCAATGTGAGTAAACAGTGCACAAGTGTAAGTTACAATCAAATCTCAAATACATCATTTTTATTTGCTCAGTATATTTCCATGTGGCACTTTACTGTGTGTATTTACAACCCCTTCCTCATGCTATATTTCAACACAGCTTATACCTAAAAATATGAGTATAATATATTTTACAGGTGAAACCAGATTTCTTTTTTTACAGCACCGACTAAATCTCAGTTGGTTTGTGTGTGTGTGCGTGTGTGTGTGTGTTACTATCTGTGTGATTGTGTCTGTGGGTGTGCGACAGACGGAAAGACAGAGGGAGAGAGAATTGTTTATTTATGATTTTCTGTGTGAAAGCAGAGTTGAGTGTGTGTGGGTGACGGAGCGTGCCTCTGTGTGCGCCTTTGCATGTGTACGCCAGATAGAGAAGCATGCTTTCAGGATTTTGTTTAGGGATTGTCACTGTGGGATGTTAGAGTGTATATGCATGTGTGACAGGAAGCAGGATTACTGTATGT
>NW_007577811.1:193975-210292 GCF_000690725.1 Stegastes partitus
GTGTGTGTGTGTGTGTGTGTGTGTGTGTGCTGGCCTCGTGCATAAACTGTGTGGGTGAAAGCGCCGGACGATCCATAAACTGCCAGCCCCTGAGCTGGAGGGCTGCCCAGGAGCCTCTGCTAACCTTCTCTTAGGTGATTTAGGAAACTATCGATTTCATAGTCCTGCTTTGTTTTTCCGCTTTCTCATAAATAGCAGATCAAACTCGCTATTGGCCCTGTTTGTTTTGTTCTCTTTCTCCTGCGGGCTATTTACTCTGACATTTCCACCACTATCCTTGTTACATTGTGCAGCAAAATCATTTTCATTGTTTCTGCACCTCTGCAGACTGTCGCAGGCAATGCCAGTGATGATGATGATGAGGCCAATGAGATGAAAAGCTTTTGCCGATCTCATTATGACAATCATGGTGACGTTAATGGAAATACTAAAAACAAAACTGGCATTGTTAATGTAGGGTAGTTTAATGCTTTAGAAATGTTAAAGGCCCAGTTCATTCAAATTACAAAAATGGTTGTCTTGGTTACCTCTAGTAGTGTTCATCTGTGATTCAACTGCACAGGTCCTTTGTCAAATTAAAAATTGTTGCAGCCAGTGAAACAGTTCCCATTGGATAGTCATAACCACAATTTCAGCAACCTGTGTTACATCTGGCATGACACCGCAATTGCATTTAATGTAAACATACGATACTGGACCAGCTATTGGATTCTGTTCAACATACTCTGGTATCCACCTAAACATTGGTCACTGCTAGATACTGTCTTGGCTTAAATTTGCGCTTGAATATAAAAAAACAAAAACTATCTGCATGGCTTGTTGTGTGTGTTTGTGTGTGGGTGATTTAACCAGTTGTACACATGTCTCTAAAGTCAAATGCATTATTTTTTGGTATTTCGGAACACAATAAAACAATCGGACACAATAAACCTGAATCTGACTTGATTTGGAATGAATAAACAATAATGTATATATTTGTTTATATGAACATTACACCCAAAGGTGCTACACCCACATCCCTATTAACACAACATACATATAAACAGCATAAATATAACCCACCCCTCTAACATGGTCATGTTAAGCACTTGACAATGTACTGTGTCAGTAGGTAAGTATGTATTGCAATCTGTATTCATTTGTCATGACACTTTCAGGAAAAGATCATGATAAAATAACCTTCATCCGACCTCATTTAAATCACACAGGTGATACTTTCTGTCCTTTCAGGATGCGATGGAAGCATCCAGATTCTATAGTCAATGATGATGATGAAGCAATGAAGATGATGACAAAAAGATTAACAATGTCAGCACTGACTGATGTTGATAAATGGAGCAATGAATAAGTCTAGGCTGAGTACTTAAAGTGTGTGTGTGTGTGTGTGTGTGTGTGTGTGCGCGCGCATTAGCTGAATGTTTCATTTGTGCTTTGGAAATTCTGGTACATTCATCAGATTTTAGCTACAGGCTGACTGGTCACATCAAATCATATTCATGCAGGTGTGCAGTGTGGCCATTTTAATCTGACACTTCTTAATTCTGCTCTTCTAATAAGCTCATGGCAATGCTGTCTGCTGCTGCACGCTCATCTAACACTGCACCCTTCTCCAAAATGTGTCTATTGTTTGTTTGTATATTTGTTTGTTTGTATTATTATTTTAATGTTCACGACACACATGACAACAGATATGAGTACATCCCTGTGTAGTATCAGTTCAATAGCAGTTCATTCAAAATTGCATCATCTGTCAACCTTTGAATTATTTCTAAGTTGGACAGTAGTTGATATTGAAAATACAGACCCCAAAGAAGAAATTCAATACGATAAAGGAGAATACACTCATGATCAGTTACAAACAAGTTAGAAAATATGACAACTGAATCACAATTGTACACGCGTAAATTTTAAATAGCTTAAATGCATGCATTTAGTTATGAAATGATACTACAACTGTCTCTACTGAGGACTTATGGGCGGTGTCTATCTGCATGTCTGCTTCATGACTCCACATTAAAAGGAACAGCAAGGGAGACCTTTGTCTTCACAAGGTGGAAAAGGATGGAGAAAGATTGGTGACTAAATATCATTGGAAACACATTGCAGCAGTAACAGCTTCTGTGACAAAGCAGTAAGCCGTTCAGCATGTAGAAACCTCCAATAGCTGACAGAAGGAGCAGTATCGGTGTAAAGCTGAAGTTCAACTGGGCAGGACTGTGCTGGCAAGTACACTAGTGAATACAAACGTTTAAGACGGCTGTGACAGAGGTGGTCAGTGAAGGGACTAGACAGCTCAGTTGTCAACCTCTAAAGACAGCGTCCAAGAAGAGAAAACCTTTTTTCTCTTTTCTTCTTTTCTCCTGCGCAGAACTGTAAGAAAAAAATTTGCTTAAAAAGTTCAAATAAGAAAATAAAATAAAATGAAAAGAAGCCTGATGAAAATTAGGAGAACATTCTTTGGTCAGATGAGATGAAGATAAACGTCTTTGGCTCAGATGGGGTCCAGCATGTTTGATGTGAACCTGACCAGAACTGCCACAGTGAATACAAAGTCCTGAAAGAGAAGCACAAAGGTGGGAATGTGACGATATGGGGTTGTGTGAGTGCAAAATGTGTTAGAGAATACACCATGAAAATGCCTGTGGATATATCAAAATACTGGTTAACAAAATGACCTCCAGTCTGCAGAATCTTGGCAGAACAGAATTATCCCAGCATGATAACAACCCAAAGTACACCCAAGTTTCTATGAAGTAAGTATGTCGCCTGACTGGAATCATGTTTGTTTTTTAAAGGGACGCGTAGAGCAACATAATCCTTCCAGCAAAAAGCTGCTCAAAAAATGTCTCTAAAGAATGTCAGAAAAAAAGATGGACATTCTGAAATTGAAAAATAATAATAATAATAACTTAAAAGACGGATTTGAATCTCAGTCATAACTTGTTTACTGACTTTTGTTGCATTGAATTCCTAATGTGGGGCCTGTCTGTGTTTTTGTTTTTTTTAAAAAGAAAACGGTACCTTTTTTATTTTACAGAAGAGCAAATACTTACTGTGCAACTTAGAACTAATACAACCGTTGAGAGATGATACAATTATTAATAATCAAACATTAAGTGATATTGCAGAGGGATGCATTCACTTGTGTTTGACACTGTAAGAATGGATTTGCTCTCAACTGGTCAGTTCTTACCAGAGCCTCTAATCCCATCTGAATGTGTAAGCATTTGCTAAAAATGGTCTTCAGCCATTTCCTTGAATGAACGGTGGTTGTGATGAAGTCAGTAATAATATTAATGACGAATAGTTTAATGATGATGAGGAGGAATATGATGACGATGGAATAATATTGATGATGGTGGTAATGACGATGGTGATTATCATTATGAGGCTGATGAAGATGATGATATGCTTTCTGCAATAATGGTGACAAATTAGCTGTAGAAGAAGATTTTTTTTTTAAATGAATAAATAACACATCCACGAGTAAGAGTTATTTTGAGGAATTAAATATTTGTCTGGCTTATGCAGCTTTATTTCTCACCTTGGTATTTTGGGCACTTGACTGGAGCATGTCTGCAGTGAGTTGAAAAGAGGCAGTGTGGTTTCTTCTGTGCTATTTTAAGGTTTTTAGTTCAAGCAGTGATATCAGCTTTCCATATGACAGTTATAATATCAGGCACTGTGTCAGATATAGCTTAAACGTGTGTGTTTTATGACAACATGACACATAACACTGTATGATAGCGCCATTAGACTGTTCTACCTGTATGAAAGAAACTGTAAATATCTCCGACTGTTTGGCTGTAAACTAATCTCATGGTTGATTTATGACACTAACATTCTAACAGTGACAGAGCTAGAGGGAACTTGCAATCACTTTCTTTTCTTTTTTCTTTTGCAGTGAACTCATATGAAACCTAGTGGATAACAGCTCAGTCCAATATGCTTGTTTTTGACATTTGTGGCTGAAAATGTATCTGAGGTCTAGATTATATATAGATTTTATATAGATCATCTATGTTTTAAAGTTACTTTTGCAACCACATGTACTGATTTATGCAGACTGTACTTACTGAAGCACCTCCATGCAGTAGAGTTGCCACACAGGTTCATGTATGACATGCTGCTGCAGCAGTAGTTGCTCGTTTTAGGTCTATATTCTGGCCAATTGCTGAGGATAGCTTCTCAACATTTTCTTTTGTTAGTATGTTGTGACAGCATCCCAGAACTACATGTATATTTAATTAAGGTATTAAGCCCAAAATGTTGTTCTTCTTAATTCTGTTATCATTACCCACCTCTTGACAACTCAAGAGTAAATACACTAGCTCTAATGAACCAAGATCAGAGGGGATAAAAACCTAGCGTAGGTTAACGCCAATGAAGAACATTTGTGTTTGAAAAATCCTGCAGTAGCTTGCCTGCATGTTAGGGCAACAGCCCCAAAACGCTGTTCCCCCATCATGAAACAAACAATGTGGCGATCTGAAAAGCAGCCATAGCAACCATTTCGTAATATCACTGATGGAAACGGGTCCAAACTAGTTACAAAGCTTCAATTCATACTTGCATTTCATGAATTTTCCACTGAATAATCGTTCCATTTTGTCATACAAATCACATTCCAACTTGTCTCTCTTTTTAATTCATTAGGAATTTAAAGTGGGACCTACTCCTTATGGACATGCATCTCCAAGAACATAGATGTTGTGATGTTTGCCTTGCCGAGAGTCTCGAATCCACCACAGATGCACTCATTTTCCTAGTCCAGGGGAAATGACATGCCTCTGCACTGCACTTGGACATATACCCTACTAATGACATGAAAATACATGATCAAGTGATTCTGCCGAGGACAGATCCAGTCTCATTTGGCAAGAATTCTGTGTATGTGTAAATGACTGCCCTTCTGTCACTTTCAAGTACCCATGGCAATTAGGAAAATCTCCATGTTGTGTAATCTATAGAACAAAGTTTCAATGGCTTAAATATATGTGAACACACGTTTCTAAATGCACAGAAACTAAGTGAGATTAAAAGAATAACTGCAGCTAATGTACCTCATCTGCCATCAATTGTGGTTTCTTTAATTGTCCATTGTAATTCTTTTGCTGAAGTGCTGCAGAGAGCCACTGACCACATGCAACCTTACCCTGGGACACGCTGCCAGCAGAATAATAATAAAGCTCAGGAAGAAAAATGAGGCCAGTCTCTGTACTCTCAGGTCTTCGACATGAGTCAGACAGCAGAATGTGTTTGTATCATTTTGTGAAACCTAAATTAAATCTAAGTAGATGAGACCAGGCACCCAGTGCTCTGAGGACTTTGTTTCTATGTAAAACAAGGATGAAGGAGAATTTAATATATCTGAAACTAGCATTTGTGATGGTGGTGTTGATTGTCTGCATGAGAGGGGTTTAAAAGAAGCTAGGCCAAACCGAACCACTGGAATGAGCTCTGGGGATAAGTTGAAGGATTAAGGGGAAAAGGGAGAACGGGGCAACAGGATGGAAGTTTCAGAGAAGAGCAGGGGGCTGTACAGCACACAGAGAGGGAGATGACTGAGAAATTAAGATGAAGTGAGGCAGAGAGAAACTGTCTAGAATGTGTTGAGACAGAGGATGAATGTTTGAGGCTATAGCTTTTAAAAACTCCAATAAAGCCAGCTGGCTGCGGGCCGCATCGGAAAATGGAAAAAGGAGGCTTTGAGTGGCGAGTCCAGGGGCCAGTGGAGCGAGGCGGGGCCTGATGAGGCCGAGCAGTGGGGCAGCCTTCCTTTGTGAACGAGGACTCATTTACAATGGTTAAAGCAGGGTGAGCTGCACTTAGCTGGGCCAAAAAGAACCGCAGCTTTCATCTGCAGTCTTCAACAGGACTCCAATCCATCATGTATTTGTAATGAAACACCAGGTATTCACAATACAGCATTATGCATTACATTCCCATGACATGAATGTGGGTACACTTTGTGCAGTGCCTTTTCCTGTCTTGGCATGACTTACATATAACACAAAGCATTTTCTTGAAACAGCATGGGGTGAAGTTGTAGAGAAAATGAGCCTGCTGGGCAATGATATGACTAAGAAGATGCTCCGCTCACAGTAAACACCAATCCTGTTGGCCGAGCTGCAGTAATGACTGAGGAATCCTGCTGTGCCGGTCCTGCCTGCTCCTCTCCACCTTCAATATTAACATCTTTTCTCAACATCAGTCAACGACAGAAAATAAATGTGTTTTTTTCTTTTGGGTGTTCAACACATGAGGAGAAGATAGAAGTTCTAAGCTGGTGATTCCTCATATTTTTGGCACATTAACTCTTAGGTTTGTGGGAATATGCTTATTTGTTTCTTTTCTGAAAGTGAATTTAACATTTAGATAAGCATTTAGGTTTTAGGTTGTGACCAGCTGGTTTGAATGTGCACCTACTAACACCACTACAGCTTACTGATTAAAATGTTCTATCTCATTTGTTTGTCCTACACAAACAGAAATGTCAAAACAAATGCTGGAACAGTTTTTTGGCATCCAACAACTTTGGAGTGATTGCGCACAGCTGCTTTGCCAGGTTTAGTACCACTATGCCTGTAAAGGGACAAAAATCAAAACCTGTTTTCACCTTCCATATGTGGCAACTGATAATATAGCCAGAGACGCAGCACACAGATATTGTGCTGATTGATAAATTGTTGTTAATCAATTAACAACTGGACTTATAGTCAACAGAAAAGCACCTTCAACAAAGGTTTTGATTTATAGTGCAGGCACTGATTTCACCTTTTAATTCCACCAGTGTAGCACTAGACAGATGGATGTATCATATGTGTTCAAGTCATAGTATACTATCATTAATGCTTTCAGATCATTTCATATGTTTGGTGATATGAGGGTGGTGTAATGCACTTGTCGAGCTGGAGTTCATTTCTGTTTTGCCTTGTCATATTGCTGAATAAGCCATCCAACTGCTGTATTTACATTCCTTTATTGATTGTGAAACTGAGTGGTGAATGCAGTGAGCAGGTTTGCATTGGAAATGACTTTGCTAGATGTGTTTTCCTGGACAGGACTAGACTTCTGAGCCTCAGTTCAACTTCCTTAAGGTTTTTGAGGAGGGGTAGCTGCCATGTAGCCTGCATTGTCACTTTACAAGTCTACACATGTAGCAGTTGTATCTATTCACGGATCTCAAATACATCACTCAAAGCAGAGTGGGTAATCGCTTGAACAATACCTTTTAATTAAAGCACTGGCTACGCGTGGTCCAATGGGACAAATGTAGATATGTAGCATAATAGCAATTTATAGTGTAAGTTACACTTTATGATTAAAATTTTGCACTCATTTACATCAGGAGCACCACCGAATATAGTTCAGAATTGAATTACTAATACCTCAAAGTGAATATTAATAAATAATCATATCTGCTAGTAATAATCAGTCTTATCATCAGCAGTCCTAAACTCTAATTTCATTGATCTCCAGTCCCTAAACAAAGAAATACACAGTAGAATTGATAAAAAATAAATATATAAGAAAAATCATGCACAAACACTGATTAACTGATGCTACAAACAAACAATAAACAACGATGACTTAACAGATAGTGAATAAAAGAGTATCGATAAACAAACTAATTAACTGTGATCAACACTAGAAGCAGTTGGTCCATTTAAAATCATATTGGAAAAGCCGATTGTAATTTTAGAAATTCACTCATTGCTAAAAAAAAAAAAAAAAAAAAAAAAAAGTGAACATATACAAATTGTACAATTCAGGATACATGGAAGTACAGTATATAACTAAGAATACAGGCATATACATGAAGCAATAAGAACAATACAACTTGAGTAGAGCAAAGTAAGTAAAGTGTAGTAAAACGTTTCTTTCTATTGTGGCTGTGACAGAGAGAAAGCGATGTTTGTGTCTCGTGTGTGTGCATCTTCCACAAACACTTCAGACGTCAGGTGCTGTCTTCAATACTGGTGTAGTTAGAGGTGTAGTTATCTTCAGGAGTACCTCCTGATGTTTTGGGTTAGCAGTCTTCTCAGATGGTCTCCGACCAAATTAATAAATTTGTGTAAAGGTCTCTGGACTGGATTGTCTGTTCGTTGCTTTGAGATGCTTTTCACAATAAACTGTTGCTCTCGTCCTTAGTACACAACACAAATGTTTGTGGGTTACACCCAAGTCCGATAAAAATATTTTTTTATGTTTTAGTTTTTAGAAGCTAATGGATAAAGTTATTCATTTTGAACATTTGTGTTTTTGTTTTTTTTTTTTTAAATGTGTAGCATAAATGTTTTTTTTTAAACTTTACTATCCTAATTTTGATATTAGTCAGAGTTACAGCTGCGAACAGAGTTTACATACAATTGTAAAGACCATGTATATTATGGCAGTCATGACTTTCCTTTGACTCTGAATTTCTTATCATGAGTCACTGAAACCCATGAATCTTAATCACAAAAATACAATCATGCAATTCGATCCTTTCTATGGATTTATTATGGGTTTTCTGGAAATATGAGAAAATCTGTTGGGTCAAAAATGTCCATACAGCGAGTGGAATTATCAGTTTTGGTGATGTAGAAAGCTGTGTGAATGTTATTTTCTTAGTGGCATGCCCTCTTAACCTGTAAGTGATTACGATTGACTACAGCTGCTGACTCCTCTGAGCCAATTTAAATAAGGATACACTCATTAGACATTGGACAAGCATGTTTTTCAGCACCACGGACGAAGGAGGATTACCTCCACATTGTTCAGGACCTGAATTCAGTCAGAAGGTTGGGTCTTGGATGCAGTTGGATATTAATAATTATAATAATATACAATAACCCCAAACACACATCAAAAGTGATCGTGAAAAATGGCTACATCAGGCTAGAATTGCGGTTTAAGTGTGGTCTCCCTAAAATCCTGACTTAAACAATATCAAGAACTTGTGGACTGTCAAAAAACAAATCTGTGTCTGAACAAATTTAGTTGAACCATACCAATTCTGTCAAGAGGAGTGGTCAAAGACACAACCACAAACTTGCCAGAAGCTTGTAGACGGTTACTAAAAGCACTTAATTGAGGTGAAAAGGGCAAACAAACATTTAACCAAATATGAGTGGTGCTAATATTGAATTTGACCCAGCAGATTGTCATATTTCCATTGGACCTATATTAAAGCACTGAGAAATAAAATGCATAATTGTTTGGGGTTTGTTTTTGTGACAAAGATGCATGGATTTTATTGATTCTGTCACAGAAAATCCAAGGACTTTGAGTCACTGGAAACTATGGACTGCCAGTATGTACATGGTCTTTACAAGTGGCTGGAAACTTTTGTTCACAACTGTATTTGCAATTTCTTGGAGGGCTCCAACCACCTGTTGGGAAACATTGCTTTATGCCACAACTGTGTCAGGTACCGGCTTGTAAAATGCTTTGCTAAGATGTGAAGCCACTCCCTTAAGAGAAATCTGTTTAGTTTGGGGGCATAAACTTATTCATCCCGAAAGAATTTCCCATGGGTATAGTCAATGTTTGAATATGTTTAGCAAACAAGTAAATGTGTATTCTATCTATCTTTTATCTATCTTTATCTATCACTTTTCTGATACCTGTGTCATGTGGAAAGGTCAGTAAGTGAAAAAGCAGAGAGCTATTTCTCAGCTATCTAAATATTTCTTCCATGGTCTTGTGTTCTTGGCAGCAGTTCTTTCTCACTGCGATCTGCAAATATACAGCAGGACAGGCTTCATCAGACAAACTGCTGTCGCTGGCAGTGCAATACGGACAAGAGTGAAAAGGTGCTACATCCACAGAGAGGGCGTGAGTCAGTGGATTTTGGCTGAAATTAAGAGCTCCTGCCCGTTGAGAGATCGGGCTCACCTCAGTGCTACCAATAAATCCCAACTGCCCTCATTATTAAGTGAATTCATTTTGTCAGAGGCCGGGACATGGCTCAATTTAGGCTCCGCATTGCCATCCAGCTTTATTAAGTAGATCCTTTTCTCAGGCAGAGGGAGGAGATACCCTTGGCAAACAATGCTGGTGTTTTACTACTTCTTCCTCTACTGACTTTGCCTACGCTTAAACCACATACTCTCACACTGTGCTAAGTCACAGTGATTTGATACCAAGGATTTGTTTTGTTACTGGGTTGGAAAGATGTTAATGTATGCAGATTGACAGATGATGAATGTTGACCAACTTTCTTTGATAATATTAATGTGTTGTGAACATTCCCTGAATATACCAAAGTCAATGTCAGGCACACACTGTTACAGCCAAGTCGAGGGGAAACCTGAACATAACACGAGTTGCTTCCCTACTCCTCCCACTCCCAAACAAGGCCAGCTGAAGACTAATATTCTTAGTGACAGAGTCCATTTTTGTACAGCTTGAGCAGAGCCCTAAAACAAAAAGACAGGCTTCGAATCTATGCTCCTAAACAGAAAACAGTGGAAAACAAAAGGGTTGCTCATTCTACACCTCTGCTTGTGCTCAAATGTTCCACTACTAATGGTGCTCATACATGCAAGTGACATTTACAGATAATTTTGTCTAAGCACACTGAATAACAACAAAACTCTCCTCCTCTCAATGGTCACAATTTACAAATGTACAGAAGTGTGTTGCGATTACTCACAATATTCACAATTATCCACACAACAGACTGGCTCATCATTGGCAGCAGCAGAGGGGAGAAAGGAAGAAGGACGTCTCCCTCCGTTTAAAAAGGCTGCTCACTTCCGCTGGGCCCAATCCTGGAGCAGCACTTCCTCCACATGAATCAATGAGGGAGCTCCACCTATTCAGGCATCATGCATCCTGCAGTCACACACACAGGCTGAGGGGAGGAGACAGACATCTGCCTTATTAACACAAAATGACCCGGGGTCATAACAACACCTATTTGCCTTTGTGTGGATGCAGTTCTGTGGGTGGCTTATCATGAATCTGTTTTTCATTCTCTTTAAAATAGCTGTCTGTGAGAAAGGAGTCCTGTCTCCACTTGTGCTGGTTAACAGACTGAAACCAGCGTGGCCACAGTTACATCCGTGCTTGTCACAATGGGTACGTTATCATTAAAAGAAGGCAGATAGCAGGGAAAAATGAAACATGTGGCTACTCTGCTTTTGATTTGGCAGCTGTCTCACCTCCACCTCTCCTTCTCTGTCTGAAAGTGGTAGGTTTGTTCAGTGTTGTAGAGCGTTGTGTGTTTTAACATAGCCTATAGGTGGTCTGTATGATAAGCTGAAGGGGCTTTGAACAGGTTTTATGGTTTAAATTTATGTGTCAAAAAAGCCCTTAATTCCAGCAACAGTACTTTTCCTTTGGTACTGTTTAGATTAACAGTTTAGTTCTTGTGGCTCCATAGTTAATGAAACTGTTTCTTCCAAAAGTCCAATTGGCTTCTATTTGGGCGGTGGTGGAGCGGCTCATCCACTAATCACAAGTTTGACGGTTCAATCCCTGGTCCCATGCCGAAGTGTCTTTGGGCAAGACACTGAACGTGAAGCCAGGCGGCACCTTGCATGGCAGCTCTGTCGCCACTGGTATGAATGGGTGAGTGAGAAACACATTGTGAAGTACCGCTAAGTTAGAAAGGCGCTATATAAGCTCGGACCATTTATCATTATATTAAATTTGCTTTTTTTCCCCCCTAAATGCAGCACTTTTGTTTACAAAGTGGTGTTTCTGTGTGTTGTATTACTTTGTCTTGAATTCACTTCACTGCATGGAGTGTAAACTTTTTTTTTTTTCATTTGGATGTTTGCTTCCTTCAACAAAATTGTCAGATACTATAAAGAAGGTTCAAAATGGTAGCTCAACCGGATAAGACGGTGACCCATGCACAGGGCTGTAGTCCCCGACGCAGCGGCCACGGTTTGAGTCCTGCCAGCGGCTCATTTGCTGCATGTCCTTCCCCTACTCTTCTCCCCACATTTCTCTGTCTCTCTTCACTGTCCTGTCCAATAAAGTCAAAAAAGCCCCCCAAAAAATCATCTTTAACAAAGAAGTCTTGATGGTTCATTGTTCTTAATTTCTTCAAACCTTCTTTACAAAATACAGAGCATTTAGAAACACATTAAAATAAAAAAAGACACTCACTCAGACTCTCTGTGCTTGGGAATTTGTTCATACAGTTTGCACAGGCATATAGTAAACGTTGATACCAGCCACAGTGCACACAGTATAAACGATATCTCTCCCACAATTCGCTGCCGCTACATCTCCCATTTACAGCAAGAGATCTTCCAGATAACCCACTATCTCACAAATTAGAATAGTCACTCAGCCAGCTCCTCTTCAGCACATTTCTTAACGGCAGCAGATTTGTGACAGTCTCAACCACCAGGATTCAATTTAAATCTCCACTTGACATGCTGAGTATGAAATGGTGCTTTATAACAATCATTCTTATGGAGGTGACAAAGATTTTCCACCAAGGCAAGTCTCACTGCTGAGTGCAGGACCTGATTTGGAAATGCCCTTACGTGCAGAGCTTGACCTTGCGTGCTTGTTTTATAGTGCAGTCAAATGGATGGCATTTTTAGACCAAGTGTAGCAACTGATGAGTTTCATAGTTGTGCAGCTTTATCCCCTCATTAAGTCTAAATGTCAGGCAGTGCCACAGATGGAAGAACTGCAGTCATTTAACCTAGCTTGTGACAGTAAACACAGGTACTGCCATCAACCATGACGAGGTACAGGTACAACAATTTGGGGAGCAGATGCCAGTTGCTCTGCCTTTAAAACCACATATCATAAAACCTGAAATCCCTCAACATAGATGAAAATACTGTTTTGTTTTGGGGTTTTTTTGGTTTTTTTTAATCTTTTGTTTCATATTTGTTTTTTTTATACCTCAAGGTTCTGTGGAGCAATAATACACCGTGCAGTGCAAAAACTGCTATGACTCATCAGCTTTTATGTGAAATAAAGGTATGAATCACACAGCACTGATGAATTTGGAAATGCTGGGAAGGTTGCATTGAAAATAAAAAAAAAGGTGGAAACTCGTCACAAGTCAGCAGGATTTAACGAACCCTCATGATAGAGAGATAAAATCGTGGTAGATTTAGCCACAGCTAAAACTTGTTTCAAAAATATTCAATCATAAATCCCAGTCTCTCTGACCCCAAGCTGTGCTTTCTTGCGCCAAAAATACAGTGATATAAAATAGAAAAAAGCAGCAAATCTTCACTTTTGAGATGCTTAAACTAGTTTGCCTATCGCAAAAATTGTTGCTAGGGGATTTTCTGCTTGTAAAATAATCAGTCAATTGTTTCAGCATTATTTTCAGTGCACTTTGATGTTTTAAGTCATTCATTTATTCATTCACTCATTCAACCTTTTGTAAACTGGTATGGAGGCCTCTTTGGCAAGATAGCTAAGTAAGAAAGCTAAATTTTGTAGACACAAGAAATTTGGATAAGAATGACTATGAAAACACGATTATTTTAATTAGAATAATTAGAGTACATAACATTTAAAACAACAAGTGAATCAGCTAAAACAAGAACAGCTGGAGGTAAAATAAGATGAAATTAAAAACTTGAAATGCCCTAAGAATAAAATGAGTCAAGCTTTAGATTGTTCTGCAGGTTATTCCAGGTTGCAGGTGCATAGTTAGTGTAAGTGGACTATAAAGCTCAGCAAA
This sequence comes from Stegastes partitus, assembly GCF_000690725.1. Taxonomy (NCBI): domain Eukaryota; kingdom Metazoa; phylum Chordata; class Actinopteri; family Pomacentridae; genus Stegastes; species Stegastes partitus. Next base: position 207,636 of record NW_007577811.1, read on the forward strand.
GACAGCCAGCACATGCAGGGTAACCCAGTAATTTGAGTGTGTATGGTAAGAAACCAAACTAAAAAAACAGCAATGAACTAATGTGAGTGGGGGAAACCCCCTTAAGGGTCTTCGAATATATAAAATTCAGTGTCTATCAGGCCTCAGAGAGAGAGAGAAGGTCATCCAACCTTGCCATGCAACTCACAGTGATGAGTCCCTAATGAACAGCAGTATTAAATGTTTATGAAGTTAAAAAAAAAAAAAAACACAAAAAAACCCATGATTTATTTCTGTAAAAGAAAATATTTTGGGGTTTTAAATTACTAACCAGTTTGGACCCACGATATTTAATGTCAGCTTCCCAAAGATATTTAGAACTCCATTGATATTGATCCCCCATGTAGGAGATGGCAAGATTGTCATCATTAATATTTTTGGCACAGGTGAAAATCATTAATTTAGTTTTATCTGCATTAAGAACTCATTTACACTTATTGAGTGTCTCTTGTAACTCAGTCAGTCGGTGTTCAAGGGATTTAGCAGTAGACTGTACAGTATCCACACTACAGTACAAAATTGTATCATCAGCATAAAGATGTACAGCACATCCAGAAGAAACAATACCATCTTCATAACGGGTGAACTGCACAGTCCCCTGGGTTAAGCCTTGTGGAACACATTTTGCAATTTTGACAAATTCAGATTTAACATTTCTAATACCCACGCACTGCTGTCGTTACATGAGGTACCTCTAAAACTACTGAAATTCATTGTCTTTAATACTGTGAAGCCTTCTTAAAAGCAAGGTGTCATCGACGATATCCATCCATCCATCCATTATCTATACACCGCTTAATCCTCATTAGGGTCGCGCGGGGGCTGGAGCCTATCCCAGCCGACTTAGGCCGAAGGCAGGGGACACCCTGGACAGGTTAGGCTCTATCGCAGGGCTACACTTAGAGACAGACAACCAAGCACACTCACATTTGGAGAGAACCCACGCTGCACGGGGAGAACATGCAAACTCCACGCAAAAAGATCCCGGGTGTCCTCACCAGGACACAAGGCAACAGTGCTACCAACTGCGCCACCTTGCAGCCCCCTGATCAACGATATCAAATGCCAAATTAATGATTATCATGACATTGCACTTTATTGTACAAAACATTAGCACTTAAGTGCTTGTTTTAATAATGGATTCGACATTTCAGTGATTTTTTTTTGAAGCAAAAGATGCCACACATACCATAGACTGTATATAAAGATGGACATAGCATGTGATAATGTCACCCACTGATTTGGAGCTGAATTGAAGCCTAAAGAATGGTTTGATGGTCAGCAGCCTTTTTCCGTTTGAGCCAGGACCTTGTAAATATGTGACATGAGGTAGTGCAGGGAGAGTGACATTTGAAGCCCAATTTAATCAGCGTTGGTCGGGTCCTCGGTCTGCATTGGACCCTCATGCCCGTCTGACCTCCATTTTGAAACAATTGAAACCTGCTTTAAGTTGAAGGAGCCATGTTTCACTGTATGCTCAGCCTCAGACTGTCAGTGAGTCACATGACCAGCTGCACTGACCTGTGATGATGTCATCGTTCAGCATGTCCCTGGGTGAGAGAGCTGGGAGTTTTACTCGCTTTCTCTCACTTTAACTCTCCCATACAGCCACAATTTTCACCAAATGTGTGTAAAAACAGCATATTTTTGTGGGAAATCTTGTTAGGAAGCCCTCAGTGTCACTTTTAAAGCTTCGGGCAAGGACCCCTGCTTGCTGCAGCAAGTAGGGGTCCTCGGACCCTAATTAAGTCTTTTTTTTATACAGTCTATATGCACATATTCCGTCGCTGTTCCTGTGTTCCTCAACTCATGGCTATTTAAATCCATAATAGCATATGGCATCTGCATCACAGCTTCAAGTATCTCATGTTAATATAATGTAGCCAGCACTCATTACCAAACATGTATAGAAAGAGAAAACCCACAGCCAGCAGTGCAGAGAAAATGTAACCAAAACACCGAAAAACGCTTTGCTGGCTGATGCCACAAAGTGTGCAAAGATATAACAGATTTATTAAACCAGTCTGCAGGTGATGATGAGGACAGTGGTGAAGAGACAAAAACATCAAAGAGGAGAGAGCAGGGAGCAGCTGCTTTCTCATGCTCACATGCGCTGTGCTGTGAACTAGCTCAATGAACTAACTAAATGTTCTTGGTAACCCTGGGGTTTCAATGCTGGAGTCTGGACTCTGATGTTTGCAGAAGTTTAGACCAATTTTTCCTCGTGGTTAAGAAATTGTTGTCAACTTCAGCTGTGACTGGATAAAATATACACGGAAATGTGATAGTTTTCTTCTACTCATTATTTCTTCTTGACATTATAGCCTATAAAGCATATACCATTTGATAGCCAACACAACAGTAAACATTCTGCAGTCTGAAGAGGTGAACCTGACTCTGAAAGGGTAAGCACAGATTACATTTGAGTTGCACTACTGAATGTTATTGTATTATTTTAAATAGTTCAAATGATCAAAGCGGCTATTAAGTCAAATTAGGTGTCACATCATTTCACTTTTGAATTTTATGCTTTGAGGACAAACAGTGAGAAAAAAGTTGGCAATTTGGCTTCCTTGTTTTACGTTTTATCCATTATTATTATTATTATTATTATTATT